>NC_084616.1:46267514-46522514 GCF_033978795.1 Nerophis ophidion
GTCCCACACGCCATTAAACTGTACAACTCCTCTCTGGGAAGGGGGGCGAGCGGTACTAGGATGACAGGGGATGCAAAACAATAACAGTGCAATACTTTTTCATAACATGGTCACTACTGCCTAGTCTCTCTTATTATATTATTATTTTACTTTTATATTTTAATTCTCATTGTTGCTTTTTATTTTTATTCTTATTTTAATATTTTTCTATTTTGTTTCTATTATAACCCCATTATTTACTTTTTACTGTTTGATTGATCTCAACTCTGTACACTGCTGCTGGAATTTTTAATTTTCCTGAAGGAACTCTCCTGAAGGAATAAATAAAGTACTATCTATCTATCTATCCATCTATCTATCTATCTATCTATCTATGCGATAGAAATGGATAGATGGATATTGTTAGTAAATGTTGCTTTGGGGATTAAAATGAATATGTTTTTAAATTAAGTTACATTATTATACATTTTGTTTATTTGGTGCTTTCAGGTTTTTTCATAGCAATAAGTGTGTTTCATGTATAATTTTGATTTACAAGTTAAGAGTTTTGTTTCCAGTAGATCCCCATGCACTCATTTGTCATCTTTACATTGTATGGATATAGTTTTAAATTACAAAACATTTAAATGTAACTTTTGTAACAAAATATTGTCACTCCTTAAACCATCAGGATTAAGAAAAAAATACAAAAGCAAAACAAATGAAGACAAGTAATACAAATAAAATAGATCTAAAAAATGACTCAAATAGAATGGTTTGATTGCGCTGTAGCTACAGTATGCTTCTAGCAGAAGGCGCTGTCTTACAAGTCAAATTGCTCTACATTTTCCAGCAGGAAGATGCTTAACAAGACTTGTTTTTTAACTGCATATTTTGGAAGTACACCGTATAATGTATGCCTGCAATTATTAAATGTGTAAAATTGAATTTCAAATGTGTTTTAATAACAGTGAAGCTAAGTATATTTGTTTAAATGATCCAAAATATAATTTTTTTGGGCTTTATATGATTCAAGATTCAGGATTGTTTATTGTCATATGCACAGTTAGACAGACAGTTTGCCGTACTATAAAAATCTTACTTTGCTAGTCCACCCTTCAACAAGTCACACAGTACTTAGCTAAAAATAAAAATGTATATACAAGGCACAGTAAGTAACATAACATTATTGCACATTCTGATTGACAGTCAACAGTATAAATATGGAGGTTACCTTGAGTCATATGCACAGTTAAACAGACAGTTTGCCGTACAATGAAAATCTCACTTTGCTAGTCCACCCTTCAACAAGTCACACAGTACTTAGCTAAAAATAAAATTGTGTATACAAGGCACAGTAAGTAACATAACATTATTGCACATTCTGATTGACAGTCAACAGTATAAATATGGAGGTTACCTTGAGTCATATGCACAGTTAAACAGACAGTTTGCCGTACAATGAAAATCTTACTTTGCTAGTCCACCCTTCAACAAGTCACACAATACTTAACTAAAAATAAAATTGGATATACAAGGCACAGTAAGTAACATAACATTATTGCACATTCTGATTGACAGTCAACAGACTATCATTGAATCTCAGTAAAACTAAAATAATGCTATTTGGTAACAGTAGAAAAGAAAGTCAAACACAAATACAAATAGACGGAATAGAAATTGAAAGAGTAAATGAAACCAAATTTCTAGGTATAATGATTGATAATAAATTGAACTGGAAATGTCATGTAAAAATATACAACATAAAGTTGCAAGAAATACATCAATAATGAACAAAGCCAAATATGTTCTAAACCAAAAATCACTTTATATTCTCTACTGCTCACTAGTGTTACCATATCTGAGTTACTTTGTAGAAATATGGGGAAATAATTACAAAAGAACACTTCATTCACTAACAGTGTTACAAAAAAGATCAGTTAGAATAATACATACTGTTGGGTATAGAGAACATACAAACCCTTTATTTATTGAATCAAAGATACTGAAATTCCACGACATAGTGGAATTGCAAACAGCTAAGATTATACACAAAGCAAACTATAACCTGCTTCCCAAGAATATACAACAATTCTTCTCAACAAAAGAAGAGAAATATAATCTTAGAGAAAAATGTAATTTAAAACATTTGTATGCACGTACAACACTTAAGACATTCAGTATATCAGTATGTGGGATTAAATTATGGAATGGATTAAGCAATGCAATCAAACAATGTACTAATATCATCCACTTCAAGAAACTCTTCAAACTGGAAGTGTTTACAAAGTACAAAAATGAAGAACCATGATAAACATTCTGATTGTATTCATTCTCAAAATAATCTTACTTATCTCATCGTATGGAATAAAACTTACTTCACCAATTATTTATTTATTTATTTGTATTGTGATTACTTATTACTTATGGAGTATACATTGTGAATACATTGAGAACAGGAAGTGAACAAAAGTTTTAGCAACTGTTATGTAAAGAAAAGGGGTAGGATTAAATAAGCTCTGCTTCTTCCTACTCCTTTTCAAACATGTTGAAAAGAGAAACTGGAAATTGTGATGTATTATGCTTTATGCTTGCATGTTCGAAATAAACTCAAACTCAAACTCATACAGTATAAATATGGAGGTTACCTAGAGTCACAGCAGCAGTTAAGGTGTCTTTAGTGATCAAAGGTGAAAAGTGTCTTACACAGTTCACAGTTCGGGGGTGGTCACGGTAGCTGTCTTTTGTTCAAAAAGACAAAGTAAAAATGGGGGGCGTGGGGAGCTAGCATTCACAAGCCTGATGGCCAGTGGGTAGAAACTGTTTGTCAGTCTCGTAGTCATGGATTTCAAGCTCCTGTATAGTCTGCGTGATGGTAGGAGGCTGAAGAGACTGTTCTGAAGGTGTGTACTGTCCTTTATGATGTTGTGTGCTCTCCTGGTGGCCCTGGTAGAGTACATGTCCTGTAGTGAGGGGAATGCTGCTCCTGATATGTACTGAGCAGTTTTAATCACTCGCTGGAGTGCCTTCCTGTCCTTAGCAGTGCAGTTTCCATACCAGACTGTGATCGAGCTGGTTAGGACACTCTCAACCGTACTTCTATAGAAGTTGCTGAGAATTTTGGGTGGCATACCAAATTTTCTCAGCCTTCTTAGGAAGTACAGTCGCTGCTTGGCTTTCTTTATTGTTTGTTGGGTATTGTGATCCTAGGTGAGGTCCTCGCTGATGTGGGTCTTGAGGAATTTAAAGGATTTCACCCTGTCCACCTTTGTCTATGGATGTTATAGCGGGGATCTACTGTATTAGACAGCAGGCTAGTTGAGGATGAATCCACAGCGCCTCTGCTGGTTGCAGCAAGTAGTGCACCCCATATATTTTTATCTAATGATGTTTTGATTAACAATCTTGTTCTCTTCAGGCGATCCAAGCTGCCATCAGTCAAGCCTTCAAGACTCCAGAGGTGATCCGACTGTTTGCTAAGAAGCAGCCAGGACAACTCAGAACCAGACTAGCAGAGGTTTGAACAACATGTTTTTTTTGTTTAGCATCGCTCCCCGCTCGCCTTTCTCTCCCAACCTGCCGTGTGACATTCTGCACAGATGGACCGAGACGTCATGGTGGGGAAGCTGTCTAAGGATGTGTACACGCAGCAGAAGATGGAGGTTCTCACAGCTCTGAGAAAGCTGGGGGAGAAGGTGTGTTGGATGGGAATGATTTACTGTCTTCAATCATGTCTCCGTTTACACAGCATTAATATCTCTTATGTAGACATATTTTTTGATACTACAGAATTAGTGGGTGTTTGTTTTCATCTGAGAGACACTACCACAGCATGTACTACAAAAGATGCACATTTTACAGTCACTTATGATGTATCTGAGCCGAGGATGTCGTCGTGGCTTGTGCAGCCCTTTGAGACACTTGTGATTTAGGGCTATATAAGTAAACATTGATTGATTGTATCAGAGCTAATGTTAGCATAAATGCAGCTAAAAGATTAAAATCGAGTAATTGCACCATTGAAATTTGATTAATCGAGATTTATTGCAGTGAGTAAATTAATTGCTTGATAGTTGAATACAACTTTCAAAAAGACTTAAATATTTTGACACATATGCAAAGTTATTGTCAGAACCTAATTCAGGAATTTTTCCTATATGTTTTAATTTGATGCGCATCATATATTTGTTTAAAACTTGGTAACAATTTTATTTAAAGTCTAAAGCAAGGTTCCCCAAACTAGGGATAGCATGGGATACTTCGTGCCTAGTTTGTATTTGACTTTAATAAATGTTTGGATATATTTAGTGTTTGGCGCAGCTGGACTGGAGCAGGAAGGGGATAGAAAGAAGCAGAATATTAAAGAAGGGGGGGTGGGGACAAGGGGGTGACAAGACAACACAATACAAAAATATATGCAAAACTAAAATATATACATGTAGTATATATACACACACATATTGTCCGGTTCAAACACTGATGACATCTATTAAACAAGACAAGAAGCAAGGACTCAAACAGAGACAGAATTAAATTTGGCTCAATGAGGAGAAATGCGTAGACACTGTACACTTATACAATGTCATCCCACGCTCTGACAAAAGATTGTACGCCTCCTCTTTTATGTGGACTTTCCCTGATTACATGTCAACAGTTGTTTCTAAGGGCGGGGGGTTGTAAACGGCCGCTGCCTTTGGTTACAAAACAGTTCAAAGAAAAGGTCGTAAAACAGTTTAAAAAAAAGGTGCCTGGAGGGAGGTCAGGCCCTGCCGCCTCCCCGCTTTGTGTTGGATGTAAGTATAAACGGAATACAATGATTTGCAAATCATTTTCAACCCATATTCAATTGGATGCACTACAAAGACAAGATATTTGTTGTTCAAACTAATAAACTTATTTTTTATTTTTTTGCAAATAATCATTAGCTTTGAATTTCTTGGCTGCAACACGTGCCAAAGTAGTTGGGAAAGGGCATGTTCACCACTGTGTTACATCACCTTTTGTTTTTACAACACTCAAATGTTTGTGAACTGAGGCAACTAATTGTTGAAGCTTTGAAAGTGGAATTCTTTCCCATTCTTGTTTTATGTAGAGCTTCAGTCGTTCAACAGTCCAGGGTCTCCGCTGTCGTATTTTACGTTTCATAATGGGACACACATTTTCGATGGGAGACAGGTCTGGACTGCAGACGGGCCAGTAATGTACCCGCACTCTTTTACTACGAAGCCACGCTGTTGTAACATGTGGCTTGGCATTTTCTTGCTGAAATAAGCAGGGGTGTCCATGATAATGTTGCTTGGATGACAATATATGTTGCTTCAAAACCTGTATGGACCATTCAGCATTAATGGTGCCTTCACAGATGTGTAAGTTACCCATGACTTGGACACTAATGCACCCCCATACCATCACAGATGCTAGCTTTTAAATTTTGCGCCTATAACAATCCGGATGGTTATTTTCCTTTTTGTTCCGGAGGACACCATGTCCACAATTAAAATTTGAAATGTGGATACGTCAGACCACAGAACACTTTTCCACTTTGCATCAGTCCATCTTAGGTGAGCTCGGGCCCAGCTAAGCCGGCAGCTTTTCTGGGTGTTGTTGTAAATGGGTTTGGCTTTGCATAGTAGAGTTTTAACTTGCACTTACAGATGTAGCGACCACCTGTAGTTACTGACAGTAGTTTTATGAAGTGTTCCTGAGCCCATGTGGTGATATCATTTACACACTGATGTCGGTTTTTGATGCAGTACCGCCTGAGGGATCAAAGGTCTGTAATATCATCGCTTACGTGCAGTGATTTCTCCAGATTCTCTGAACCTTTTGATGATTTTACGGACCTTAGATGGTAAAATCCCTAAATTCCTTGCAATAGCTCATTGAGAAATGTTGTTCCTAAACTGTTCGACATTTTGCTTACAAAGTGATGACCTTCACCCCATCCTTGTTTGTGAATTACTGAGCATTTCATGGAAGCTGCTTTTATACCCAATCATGGCACCCACCTGTTCCCAATTAGCCTGCACATCTGTGAGATGTTCCAAATAAGTTTTTGTTGAGCATTCCTCAATTTTATCAGTATTTATTGCCACCTTTCACAACTTCTTTGTCACGTGTTGCTAACATCAAATTCTAAAGTTAATATTTATTTGCAGAAAAAAAAAAGGTTTTTCAGTTCGAACATCAAATATGTTGTCTTTGTGACATATTCAACTGAATATGGGTTGAAAATGATTTGCAAATCATTGTATTCCGTTTTTATTTACATCTAACACAATTTCCCAACTTATATGGAAACGGGGTTTGTATGTACAGTATGTATACATATACGATGACACCTTTTATTAGCTTGTTTGTGTGGTAGTTTCTGGTTTATCAGTGACGACTAGATAAGAATATGATTCATCACGTGTGTTTGAAATAAGTGTTTGTTCTGACAGCTAACAACGGAGGACGAGACTTTCCTTGCAGAAAATACGACAGCCACTCTGAGCCAGTTTGAAAAAGTGTCGACAGGTGAGTCAGCACCTTTACTGTACTTGCAGAAGCACTTACTAATAGCCGTCCTCCATTCTTTCAACTTTTTCTAGGCTCCGAAGATAAAATATTGGCTTTAGTAAGTTGTGGTGTGAAAACCAAAGTATAACAAAAAAATATGTACACAAAGAGAGTACACAGCAGGTTGTTTTATTGTAAATAATGTGATGCCTTTTTAACAGCATTCTGGATACATAATATATACAGCATCTCAATGTTTTAAACTGTGTAGTCTTCTTGCTACAGGAATGTAAAAAAATAGATGTGCTGTTATTTATGCTGTTTTTATTGTTTTGCTTCATGTTTTTATGCATGTTAAATGTGATATTGTTTTGAATGTAGTTTACAGGAATGTAGGTAACATACAAGCCCACACTGAAAAGGAACACTGAGTCAAAATTAAAGGAAAAACATATTTCAATAACCATATGAATTTCCACATAAAACCTGAGATAATTTCATTGTCAAAGTATAACTTAACATTTCTAACCGACCTCATCTTAACCCTAATATGTATTTTTCTTGTAATAACAGTTGTCTAACATTACACGTTTGAAGAAGGAATTGCAACTTTTTTATGCAGTAAAGTAAAGTAGCAATGATTGTCACACACACACTAGGTGTGGTGAAATTTGTCCTCTGCATTTGACCCATCCTCTTGTTCACCCCCTGGGAGGTGAGGGGAGCATTGGGCAGCAGCAGTGCCACGCCCGGGAATCATTTATGGTGATTTAACCCCCAATTCCAACCCTTGATGCTGAGTGCCAGGCAGGGAGGTAATGGGTCCCATTTTTATAGTCTTTGGTGTGACTTGGCCGGGATTTTAACTCACAACCTACCGATCTCAGGGCGGACACGCTAACCACTAAGCCACTAGTATTCTGACTTTAAGCTTAATATTACATAAAAAAATAAAATAAACGTTACATCATAATAATATGACTTTTAATAACTGACTTTAATCTTTGTATTTAGAATTCAATTAACAACTTTATTCTTACTGTACCACTACTATTATCTATATTATAAATAAAAAAATACTTTTTCTCACAGGATTGTTTTTTTTGTGTGTGTAAAATTATTACTTTATTTTCATAAAATTCGGAATATTTCTCATTTTGACTTTGTTCTTGTGAAGTTAGTTTTTATGTTAGACTTGTACTTCTGTATTTTTACTCTTTGGTTCTCAAGTCAATGATATTTTTCTGACTGTTTTGACTTCATTCTCTTTACTCAATGAATTACTTTATTTTCTAAATAATTATATTATCTATACTTTATTGTTGTAAGAGTATGATTTTAAATTTATTCTGTTACAATTATGACCTTGTTTTTGTTCTCATGTTTTATATCAGTGTGGTTCTTCTCCTTCTTTGTATAAACAATGTATTTTACACTACATCAGCAATATTAGTGTAGTATTAATATAATATCCATCATCTGCAGCTGGTGTACACTATGTTATGATAGTGTACATTAGACAGAATGTTTTGTAAACAGTTGGCGGTGTCTGGCCATCTCTTAAAATGTGATTTATATGATGCTGTTGCTAATTGTGTTTTTATATGCAAAACTGTATAATAAATGATCACTTTTATTTGATGCAGGTCAACCTTAAGCCATTTCAGCCTCATGGTTCATGTGATCCTTCTAACACATGTCCTCTTCAATAGCAAAACACTTTTTCATAATAAAAGCTCCAGTGCTAAATCACATAGATACCCCAAATAGCCAATGTAATTTCAGTTTTAAGTAAGTTATCAGTTATTGTGTTTTGTCATTAGAAAATGACAAAAAAAAAAAAAGTTAGAGCGATATTTTAATTGCTAATACAGAAGAACATTTTGTCATGTACTTCTATAAACTGATTTACATTGTATGGATGTTTTGATTTGTAGCAATAAAAATATCATCCTATCAAAGCAATGGAAAGAAAATATATGATTTTTCAGTTGGCATCGTAGACACTTTTGTTCACTGTAAAGGACATTGCAAAAAAACAACAACACACAATTGTTCAACTTTTCATTTAAGAAAAATCAATGCAATTATGTGGGTCTCTGGAGGATATACTGTACATATACTGTAAATATACAGTCTACACTCAAAACGTACTAACATTATTGTAGCAGATTCCTAAAACAGCAGCGTACTCGTTACTCTACAGCGCAGCGGTTCTCACACTTTTTTTCACCGAGTACCACCTCAGAAAAAACTCGGCTCTCCAAGTACCACCATTACGACTGACGATTCAAATACAGTAGCGTAGTAGGCCACAGTATTCATTAAAAACAATGCAGAGGTGTTGTTGAATACGTATATGTAACATTTTGGACACAAACATTACACACAGTTTGAACAGTAACACTTTGTTTGAATATAGGAAAATAAAACACTTTACAAACCCTGTTTCCTTATGAGTTGGGAAATTGTGTTAGATGTAAATATAAACGGAATACAATGATTTGCAAATCATTTTCAACCCATATTCAGTTGAATATGCTACAAATACAACATATTTGATGTTCAAATAATCCTTAACTTTAGAATTTGAGACCAGCAACACGTGACAAAGAAGTTGGGAAAGGTGGCAATAAATACTCATAAAGTTGAGGAATTCTCATCAAACACTTATTTGGAACATCCCACAGGTGTGCAGGCTAATTGGGAACAGGTGGGTGCCATGATTGGGTATAAAAGCAGCTTCCGTGAAATGCTCAGTCTTTCACAAACAAGGATTGGGAAACGGTCATCACTTTGTGAACAAATGCGTGAGCAAATTGTCAAAGAGTTTAAGAACAAGATTTCTCAAAGGGCTATTGCAAGAAATGTAGGAGTTTCACCATCTACGGTCCGTAATACCATCAAAATGTTCAGAGAATCTGGAGAAATCACTGCACGTAAGCGATGATATAATGGACCTTTGTTCCCTCAGGCGGTACTGCATCAAAAAGCGACATCAGTGTGTAAAGGATATCACCACATGGGCTCAGGAACACCTCAGGAAACCACCGTCAGTCACTACAGTTTGTCGCTACATCTGTAAGTGCAAGTTAAAACTACTATGCAAAGCCAAAGCCATTTATCAACGACACCCAGAAACGCCGCCGGCTTCGCTGGGCCCGAGATCATCTAAGATGGACTGATGCAAAGTGGAAAAGTGTTCTGTGGTCTGACGAGTTCACATTTCAAATTGTTTTTTGGAAAGGGTGAACATCGTGTCCTCCGGACCAAAGAGGAAACGAACCATCTGGACTGTTCTAGGCGCAAAGTTGAAAAGCCAGCATCTGTGATGGTATGGGGGTGCATTAGTGCCTAAGGCATGGGTAACTTACACATCTGTGAAGGCACCATTAATGCTGAAAGGTACATACAGGCTGAGCTTGGATGACAACATATGTGTTGTCATCCAAGCAACGTTATCATGGACGACCCTGCTTATTTCAGCGAGACAATTCCAAGTCACTTGTTACAACAGCGTGGCTTCATAGTAAAAGAGTGCGGGTACTAGACTGGCTTGCCAGTAGTCCAGACCTGTCTCCCTTTGAAAATGTGTGGCGCATTATGAAGCCTAAAATACCACAAAGGAGACACCGGACTGTTGAACAACTTAAGCTCTACATAAAACAAGAATGGGAAAGAATTCCACCTGAAAAGCTTAAAAAATGTGTCTCCTCAGTTCCCAAAGGTTTATTGAGTGTTGTTAAAAGAAAAGGTGATGAAACACAGTGGTGAACATGCCCTTTCCCAACTACTTTGGCACGTGTTGCAGCCATGAAATTCTAAGTTAATTATTATATGCAAAAAAAATAATACAGTTTATGAGTTTGAACATCAAATATCTTGTCTTTGTAGTGCATTCAACTGAATATGGGTTGAAAAGGATTTGCAAATCATTGTATTCCGTTTATATTTACATCTAACACAATTTTCCAACTCATATGGAAACGGGGTTTGTACTTTAATCAAATGATTATTTGGCGTAACACTGGATGGCGCCCGCATACCACAAGTAGTACATGTACCACATTTTGAGAATCCAAGCTATACACAAACATGGAATTGTTTTTACAAACCCTGTCATATTGAGATAAATTGATGGGTCAAATGATACTGAAGCTTCGATACATTATATGACCTATTTTATCTTTTTGAGAATATTGGACACAGTGTGTTGTCAAGCTTATGAGATGCGTTGCAAGTGTAAGCCACTGTGACACTATTGTTCTTTTTAATTATTTATAAATGTCTAATGATAATGTCAATGAAGGATATTTAATCACTGCTATGCTGAAATTATAACTAATATTGATACTGTTATTGATAATATTAATTTTTCTTTCACTACTTTTGGTTTGTTCTGTGTTGTGTTTGTGTCTCCCTCAATTGCTCTGTTTATTGCAGTTCTGAGTGTTGCTGGGTCAGGTTTGGTTTTGGAATTGGATTGCATTGTTATGGTATTGCTGTGTATTGTTTTGTTGGATTGATAAAAAAAAAAAAATAAAAAAAAATAATTGATTCTAAATCGCACAACATGAGAATCGCGATTCAAATTCGAATCAATTTTTCCCCACACCCCTAATATATATATATATATATATATATATATATATATATATATATATATATATATATATATATATATGTATATATATATATATATATATATATATATATGTATATATATATATATAGGTTTCACAGTGGAAGAGGGGTTAGTGCGTCTGCCTCACAATACGAAGGTCCTGAGTAGTCCTGGGTTCAATCCCGGGCTCGGGATCTTTCTGTGTGGAGTTTGCATGATCTCCCCGTGACTACGTGGGTTCCCTCCGGGTACTCCGGCTTCCTCCCACCTCCAAAGACATGCACCTGGGGATAGGTTGATTGGCAACACTAAATTGGCCCTAGCGTGTGAATGTGAGTGTGAATGTTGTCTGTCTATCTGTGTTGGCCCTGCGATGAGGTGGCGACTTGTCCAGGGTGTAAGCCGCCTTCCGCCCGATTGTAGCTGAGATAGGCACCAGCGCCCCCCGCGACCCCATAGGGAATAAGCGGTAGAAAATGGATGGATGGGTATATATATATATATATATATATATATATATATGTATATATATATATATATATACACACACACACACAAATATATATATACATATATATATATATATATATGTATATATATATATATATATGTATATGTATATATATATATATATATATATATATGTATATATATATATATATATATATATATATATATATATATATATATATATATATATATATATATATATATATATATATATATATATATATATTCCAGGTCCAATGTAGTGACTCTTTTTGTCCAGCAGATAGCGGCATTACCAAATACCAACACAGTATCAGTGCAGATTGATAGGTAATAATATTCAGGTCTTGTACATTATATGCAAAAAGGGGAATGAATACCAGTCCTCAGATACCTTATATATATATATATATATATATATATATATATATATATATATATATATATATATATATACATGTATATATATTTAAATATATTTACATATATATAAATATATATGTGTATATATATATATAAATATATATGTGTATGTATATATATATGTATATATATATATATATATATACATATATAATTATATATATATATATATCTCCACTCGAAGATTTTTACTTTGCATTGACCTTACATGCCACATATAATTAAAATATCAGCTGCCTCCATGTGCATTTATTTAAATGAGATTTAATTTTATATAATTCCTACGCTGTTTTTTTTTTACTTGTATACTAATAAGAAATGTGATTCGATTTTAAATTAATACACTATTATATTCAAACTTATTAATTGACTGTCAGTAATTATTTGTCACTTCAGTCCAATATTAGCCCAGTGAGTCTCAAAGTTGTACGCGGGCGCCCTCTAGTGGTACGTCAAAGAATCACTTGATTAACTCTTGAGTCGACTCTGAAGCCACGAAAAATGATCGCGCTCAAAAAGTTTTAAGTCATATATTATTATTTTTTTTTAACTTTCAAAGCTTTAAATTATTGAAAAGCTTCCGACCAATCCATAAATGTCAAGTATTTCCAAATAAGTATTGTTTAATTCATGTTTTATGCTCTTTTTGTAACTCCCCACACCCCCCAAAAAACAATCTTTTTTATGATGGGAAAACAAAATATGCATGATTTGCTTTCCTCCTCTCCAAGGTTCTTGTAGTCATCATTGTCACCGACGTCCCACTGGGTGTGAGTTTTCCTTGCCCTTATGTGGGCCTACCGAGGATGTGGTAGTGGTTTGTGTTGTGGTTTGTGCAACCCTTTGAGACACTAGTGATTTAGGGCTGTATAAGTAAACATTGATTGATTGATTGATTGATAATTTCCAAAAACAAGTGGCCAAGTGGAACACTTTAAATGAGGTAAGTACAGCCTACAAAAGATCAATATTTCATAACACTGATTTTGATGTACCAGATCGTGTAGATGTATTCATAATTGAAATTATTTTTGGAATAGATTATATTTTTGCATTGTTATTCTGTTGAGTAAAATCAGGGCATGTGTTTTTTCGGGGCACCCAAGTGTGTGTGCCTGCACACACACACACACACACACACACACACACACACACACACACACACACACACACACACACACACACACACACACACACACACACACACACTGGTTATCATTTGGAATGGGGACCAAGTTTTTGATCATCACTTGTGGGGACCACCCTTTCTACAGGTTGTGGAGGCATAAAAAAATGAGGTAAAATGGCCACTGCCCAGTTAGCTCATACACATCCTTAAATCTCTGGATTGATGAAGTAATGTGCTGATCAATCTTACTGGGGACCCTGGGGGAAAAAAGTTAATATGGTTCATGGGGACCAAATTTATATAATTTTGCATAATTTACACAAATTTGTACGTGACTACTGAGGACCATTTAAAAGAGCGAGTGCAGTACCAGCTACAGCCCGATGAGGGGGCTGCTGTGCAAATGTCTCACACTCAAACTGACCAGTAAACATGTTTTATGGGCCAAAGCTTAAAAATCACTTAGGCATCTTCAGAATGGATCTGACTATCATTTAAAGAAGGTTTCCCTTTAGGGCAGGGGTTCTCAAATGGGGGTACGTGTACCCCTGGGGGTACTTGAAGGTATGCCAAGGGGTATGTGAGATTTTTTTAAAATACTCCAAGAATAGTAAAATTCAAAAATCCTTTATAAATATACTTATTAAATATTACTTCAACAAAATATGAATGTAAGTTCATAAACTGTGAAAAGAAATGCCAAAATGTAATATTCAGTGTTGACAGCTAGATTTTTTGTGGACATGTTCCATAAAGACTATAAAAATTGGACCCATTACCTCCCCGCTTAACACTCAGCATTAAGGGTTGGAATTGGGGGTTAAATCACCATGAATGATTCCTGGGCGCGGCACCACTGCTGCTCACTGCTCCCCTCACCTCCCAGGGGGTGATCAAGGGTGATGGGTCAAATGCAGAGAATAATTTCGCCACATCTAGTATGTGTGTGACAATCATTAACTTTAAATATTGATGTGAAAGATTTTTTTGTGGTGAAGAAATGTTTAGAATTAGGTTCATGAATCCAGATGGATCTCTATTAAAATCCCCAAAGTGGGCTCTTTAAGTTTATGATTACTTCTATGTGTAGAAATCTTTATTTATAATTGAATCACTGGTTTATTTTTCAACACGTTTTTAGTTATATTTATATCTTTTGTTCCAAATTGTTCACGAAAGAGCACTACAAATGAGCAATATTTTGCATTGTTATACAATTTAATAAATCAGAAACTGATGACATAGTGCTGTATTTTACTTCTTTATCTCTTTTTTTCAACCAAAAATGCTTTGCTCCGATTAGGGGCTACTTGAATTAAAAAATATTCACAGGGGGTACAATATTGAAAAAAGGTTGAGAACCACTGCTTTAGGGAACCTGTTTTTTTGTCCCCATACCGTCAGAGGTTCCCTAAAGGTGACTGTGTAAACAGAGCGACGTCCCCATTAAGTAAGCATTGCCGGAACACACACACACACACACACACACACACTGGTTATCATTTGGAATGGGGACCAAGTTTTTGATCATCACTTGTGGGGACCACCCTTTCTACAGGTTGTGGAGGCATAAAAAAATGAGGTAAAATGGCCACTGCCCAGTTAGGTCATACACATCTTTAAATCTCTGGATTGATGAAGTAATGCGCTGATCATTCTTACTGGGGACCCTGGGGAAAAAGAGTTAAATCACCAAAAATGATTCTCGGGCACGGCCACCGCTGCTGCCCACTGCTCCCCTCACCTCCCAGCTGGTGATCAAGGGTGATGGGTCAAATGCAGAGAAAATGTTCGCCACACCTAGTGTGTGACCATCATTGGTACTTAATATGGTTCATGGGGACCAAATTTAAATAATTTTGCATAATTCACACAAATTTGTGCGCGACTACTGAAGAGCAAGTGCAGTACCAGCTACAGCCTGATGCAGTACCAGCTACAGCCTAAACATATTTTATGGGCCAAAGCTTAAAATCACTTAGGCATCTTCAGGATGGATCTGACTATCATTTAAAAAGGTTTCCCTTTAGGTGACCTGTTTTTTTGTCCCCATACCGTCAGAGGTTCCCTAAAGGTGACTGTGTAAACAGAGCGATGTCCCCATTAAGTAAGCATTGCCAGAACACACACACACACACACACACACACACACACACACACACACACACACACACACACACACACACACACACACACGAGAACAGACGACTCCCAATACTTCCCATCTCATAATCCTTTATTTTGTACACGAGCAAGCATCAACTTGACTACAACTTTGCCTGTCAATCAGTAGAAAAGTGAGAGCAGCTCCAACAAGCACAAAGGAACCTTCCACAACATTTCCATTTTGAGCAAAGAAACGCAAACAAGAGAAAAAAGAACAATAACAAGGTGGCGCGATGTTAGTCACAAAGGAGTGGATCACGTCTCCTCACTTCCAGCCTCACACATCATGAAATGTCCACTGACTTGTGGTTCATGCGACGTAACAACCCTAAAAGTCTTATCATTATCTGTGCTTTTAACAGCATGGCTGCCACATTCAACGGGAGCGTCCCACACAAACAGTATGCATCAACTTTGAAATCACTACTTTCAACGGCAATTTCCCCGGGCCAAAAATAAACGCCACTATGCACCGAAGCTTTTTTGCCATCACGTCCTGTACACCTGTTTCAAAGGTGGATTCAGCACAATATCTACAGAAAGATACATCGGCTACAACATCGACAATTTCAAATCAAACTAGCCGTGGTTCTAATGTTGAGACAGAGCATGAATTTCAGTAAGAAATCCAGCAGCTTACATATGAACAACAAAAAACGTCATTAATACAAGCCGGGTTCCTGTTCTTAAACTTGGACCGACATCATGGGGATTGCACTCCCTCGTCTGGCCAGCATGGAGAGGCGTCTTGGAGATTATTCTCCCTCAAATCTGCACCGAACCAAGCCTGTAAGGATACAGTAGTGAAGGGATTCATAAGGCCCCATTCCTGGGTGGATCTCGCGTGAGAGGAAGAGGGGCGGGGCTTAATAATTTTTGCAAAGCAAGCTGCTGAAAATGACGGAACGTGCCACTCCACAGAGCAACTGACGCTTTGGTCAAAGTTGGAATCGCCACAAAACGTAATTTAAGATATTCAAGACTACTGCCATCTGGCGGCTAAAGTGGGTAGTGCACCCCGCCCCAATTTGTCACGTTTCAAGTGTTAAGTAAACCGCGGCGAATGGGGCCATATGAATCCCCTTTCTACTGTACATCTTGGAAAAATATATACAACATGAGCACAAGGAGGACTTAAAATGATGATTATTCTGCAGTACTGCAAGTGAAATAAATGCTGGAGTGTTACTATTTTTTCACTTTAAATAGCCTCAACTTTTACACAGTCTGGTTTGAATGCAGTCTGTACAACATCGACATCCAGCGGGAACCAATCAGAACCAAGCGAGAACACACACAAAAATGGACCCTTGAGAACATTGCGGGGTTCCTCGTGGCGAGAGCAGACACTTTTGTACAAACAAGACGGAACAAGTTTGCAGAAACATTGGAGCGACATGCTACATACAGCCTGTGTGACACAAATATTACGCTGTTTTTTTTTTTTTCCATTTTTAATTTAAGATATGGGACCCTGTAGAGAGGTCGTCACGAACACGTCGACTACTTACATGGGTTTATTTAGTATTTACAAGGTCTTTTAAAAAGCAAATGTATGTCTACACTTCATGCACTAAAAGATTCAAAATAAAGGAAATGTTTGCTAAAAAACAATTAAGTCACTGGGCTACCGATGGTGTTTTTTTGAAGCCTTGTGTGGGAGAAATAACTAAAAAAAGTGCACAGTTGGCTTCCTCACACACTTAAATTTCAGAGTAAAATTGAATAAATTATTTAAAAAGCCGTTGATGACCGCACAACACTGAGTAGCGCCACTAAGATGACAAGAGGGGAAACGTTTTTGTATGTGCTGTACTGAGGATCAACATCTGACTGAGTGCTGAGTGCAAGTTAGTATCGTGTGTGCATGTGTGTGTGTGTGTGTGTGTGGTTCTAGTATGTGAGGGTGGAGTCGTCCCATTCCAGCTGCTGCTGTCTGCTGGCCGCCTGCTGGTCTTCCTGCTCGCCGCCCTCGTCGTCCTCGCTGCTCTCTGACTCAGCGCTGGTGATGTCGTCTTCCTCTTCCCCGTCCTCGCTCTCCTCCTCCTCTTCATCGTCCTCCTCCTCGCTGCTGTGCTGGTCTTCGTACGTCTGCGAGCGACGAGACACACGACACTTAGGACCTGCTACATTGGTATGGTATTCTTGCTGAAGTCCTGACAAATGACTGCCGCATTGGACAAAACCCAAAACAGGTGAAGTTGGCACCTTGTGTAATTCGTACATAAAAACAGCATACAATGATTTGCAAATCCTTTTCAACTTATATTCAATTAAATAGACTGCAAAGACAAGATATTTATTGTTCATGAGGAGAAACTTAACGTTTTTTGGCGAATAATCATTAACTTAGAATTTAATGACAGCAACACATTGCAAAAAAGTTAGCACAGGGGCATTTTTACCACTGTGTTACATGGCCTTTCCTTTTAACAACACTCAGTAAACGTTTGGGAACTGAGGAGACCATTTTTTTAAAGCTTTTCAGGCGGAATTATTTCCCATTTTTGCTAGATGTACAGCTTAAGTTGTTCAACAGGCAAGTCAGTCTAATACCCGTACTCTTTTACTATGAAGGCTTGGCATTGTCTTGCAGAAATAAGCAGGGGCGTCCATGATAACGTTGCTTGAATGGCAAGATATGTCGTTTCAAAACCTGTATGTACCCTTCAGCATTAATGGTGCCTTCACAGATGTGTAAGTTACCCATGCCTTGGGCACTAATACACCCCCATACCATCACAGATGCTAACTTTTGTTATCATTATTATTATTATTTTATTTTTTATTTTTTCTTCGGTCGGTGGCCATCCAACTAAACAAACAATTTTACATAAACGAACAGTTGTACATTCATAAATTGAAAATGTTGCAGACCGAAAGGGTTTAGGCTGAAGTTGAACACTTATTGCGCCTAACCCTATAAACAATGTCAAATACGAGATTAGCTTCCTAAAAATATGACATTTCCTTTACACAACATATTATAAATTCACCTTGTACACAACATAAACATTGTTCAATTATACACACAGTAAAGACATGTGAAATATCCCTGTACACATGTTAGTGAAATCTTTGTACCAATTATATACTATATACAAACAATTATACTTCCATTACAATTTATATTCCACATTTAGTTTGTAAGTAAATTGATCATAGTTACGAACTACTGTGTTGATTCAAGAGTGATATATTTATCCAGGACATTAGTCTTAAAGTGTTTTTTAAATGTGTGAAAGGAACTGGGACATTTTAAGGAATCATCCAAGCTGTTCCACAGATGAACCCCCTGACAAACACACACACAAAAAAAGGTAGATGCTGGCTTTTGAATTTTGTGCCTATAACAATCCGGATGGTTATTTTTCTCTATGTTACGGTGGACACAACGTCCACAGTTTCCAAAAATAATTTGAGATGAGGACTCGTCAGACCGAAATACACTTTTACACTTTGCATCAGTTCATCTTAGATGAGCTCAGGCCCAGCGAAGCCGGCGGCATTTCTGGGTGTTGCTGATAAATGGCTTTCGCTTTGCATAGTAGAGTTTTAACATGCACTTACAGATGTAGCGACAAACTGTATTTACTGACAGTGGTTTTCTGAAGTGTTCCTGAGCCCATGTGGTGATATCCTTTACACACTGACTTTGCTTTTTGACGCAGTCCGAGGCATTCAATGTTACGTGCAGTGATTTCTCCAGATTCTCTGAACCTTTTGACAATATTACAGACCTTAGATGGTGAAATCCCTAAATTTCTTGAAATAGCTGATTGAGGAATGTTGTTTCTAAACTGTTTGACGATTTGCTCACACATTTGTTCACAAAGTGGTGACCCTCGCCCCAGCCTTGTTTGTGAATGACTGAGCATTTCATGGAAGCTGCTATTATACCCAATCATGGCAGCCACCTGTTCCCAATTAGCCTGTTCACCTGTGGGATTTTCCAAATAAGTGGTTGATGAGCATTCCTCAATTTTCTCAGTCTTATTTGGCATTTGTACCAGCTTTTTTGAAACATGTTGCTGGCATCAAATTCCAAATTCCAGTTGGAAAGTTAAGTATCTTATCTCTGCAGTCCATTCAATTAAATATACAGTAAGTTGAAAAGGATATACATCTCTTTGTATTCTGTTTTTATTTACGATTTACACAACGTGCCAACTTCACTAATTTTTGGGTTTGTACGATTGCTAGTACAAGACAACCTGGTTCTACCCTGCTGTTATTTGCTAACATGTCTTGTTCGGACTGATGTCTTTAATCAATCAATGTTTACTTATATAGCCCTGAATCACTAGTGTCTCAAAGGGCTGCTAATAAACATTGTACTAAAATGAATCGTACAGTGGCAAAGCAGCATATTTTTGATATATCCAACATGGTAGAGTGTTTTTTGAACAAATCAAACTCTATTTCAGCCCAGAATAAAGCCTGACGACGAGTCTATAAAGGGCAGTGTTAGGCTACACTAGAAGTGCCTTTTTTGTTTACCTCCATGGGATTGACGGTGATGGTGAGGGCCGAGTCGTCCCAGTCCATCTCGTTCTCCTTGCCGTTCTCCTGGTCCCTCATGGTGTGCTGGTGTGCTGACCGGATGCGGAACACGCCCAGAATGATCATGAACACCAGGAAACTGACACAGACGACGATGACGATGGTGGCCGCGCTGGGAACCACTGCAATCACACACACTCCAGTCAACTGCAGGTAGCTGCTCTGCTTTGCCTCATATTAGTGGAATAGAGGGCCTCTCGTGCAGTGGCGGGCTTAGCTAGCCTGACATCATGGAAGATTATTGAAAGGAAGAAGTAAAGGGTGGTGCACAGATGTCACAAGCAGCACTCAAGTGTAATCCCTAAACGTATGCCATTAAAAAAAGGGGGGGACAAACAGTGACTCCTGGGTGTCCTACTTCTGGTTTTAGTAGACTTAATCCTTCTACAGGTTGCTGAATCACATGTGCGTGCTTCTCCACCCCGACAAAAATAAGATTTTATCAAAAGGTAAGAATAATACTGAAAACAGACATGATGCTTTTAAATAGTGGCCCCCCCTCTTTATTGATGTCCGCGTAAATAAATGCCACGCCTCGAAGGGAAACTGCTCTTTATGGGGAAATTTTGCCCATTATTTACAATTGTTATTTTAGAAAGAAGACACATGTTGTTCCCTTGTCTGTGCATTCTAAAAAGTGAAAAACTGCTAGTAAGAGGTAGCTGACCATGCAGGTAACTATAAACATAGATCCTTTCAAAACCTCCAACAATGTTTTGTATACATGCGGTATGTATGTAATCTACTGTAGTAACAGGCACATTCATAATAACATGTAATATTTACAGTATTTTGCTCATTTGAAGCATTTCTGTACCTTCTTTCCTTGGTGCATTTGTTTCACAGAGTGCATAGCGTTCATTGCTATGCACTCTGTGAAATCAATGTCAACAACAAAAACAACAAGGGGAGGACTTTCTGTGTTTGCAACCACTAATGGCAGACTTGGTGAGAGCCTTGAGTCGTTATCATGTAGCACTATTGCTAAATGTTTCAAATACAGTAAGAAATAGAACAGTGACTTACAATGTTTGCTCTCACTGGTGTTATGGTTGTATCTTTCAGTACTTGTTCTCTCCTGGAGCAGCTATATTCAGAATAAATCCTCATTTCTCAGATAAAAAAAATGCTTCTTAGAATTGTTGCGATGGTCTTTATGCTGTGCTCCGTTTGTATTAAATTGGTAGCATGTGTGGATTTTCAAAATTTACCAACTTTTCAGCTTGTTGTATCACAACCTTCTGCTGTACAGGTAAGAGGCATGATTTCTAATCTAGCATTGACATTTCCTCACGCAAATGTGATTTAGCGGAAGCGGAAGTAGCTCAAGCGCCACGTTCTTCTCATTTATATCTACTCATATTTAGCTCTTAGCTGACTATAGTGGTCGGATGAGCAGCTTGAGCAAGGTGAAGGTGTCGTACGCCAGAAAAGTACTGTATTTTCTGGATTATAAAATGCTAATTTTTCGTAAATTTAGAACCCTGCGGATAATTTATGGATTTTTTGTCGCTCACGTTTTGTAATCAACAAACAGTTTTCAGAAAACACCCATAGAGACACTGAAAAGATGTGGTATTTTTTGTGCTATGGCACTATATTTTGGATGAGCTCGCTCACTGCAGGTTGAAGATCTACAGTAATTCCTTCTGTTTAATGCCTTCAACCGGAAGTTCAAGTGCTGTTCCGTCTTCCAGTCGTCCATAGTGTTTTTACTGACGTGGATTCTTCTATCATCACTCGATGCACCAATTGTAAGTTTTACAATATAACTAAAACAATGCATACCTTTTAAACCATCACGATTGATATTACTGTTTTCATTCATGTTGTATGTTCTATCATAATGTAATCACGCTGGCGTTGTTAGCATTAGCTAATATGAGTGTCTGTGTTAGTGTTATCGTTTTGTATTGTTTCAATTTCACAAACTCCTCAGCAAATTCACCAAAACGTCACTGTGGAGTTATTGAGTCTGTTTAGCTGAGCTTGGTTCTGCAGCAAGTGGGTCGATGACTTCTGTTTTTTTTGATCAGCGGATTTACTGCAGCGTTAAAAGCACTTTTTGGAAACAATTAAAGTATGTTGATTAACATTTACAAAATCTTTCTGTCAATAACTTATTTCACTTACCTGCAGCTTATATATGGAATAAAAAAAGCTTCTTCTAAAATTTAGTGGGTTCGGCTTATATACCGGTGCGCTCTATAGTCTTATAACAAAGTCGCTATAGCTCGGTATATATGCAGGTCATGGCATGTAAATGGAGCGTTGTTGCCGGTTTTTTGATTTTTTTTAAGAGTGTTAAATTAACCCCATATACTTGCATTGTTAGCCACCGAGTACTAGCAGTTTTTTTTACTATTTAGTACGCACATAAAGGGAAGGATGTGTGTTCTTTGTGAGTGATTGTCAAAATTCCCCAAAATGTGCAGTTCCCCTATAAAATGCTGCCCCTGATGGACAGCGGCAGTAACTACGTGTATGAAGCTGGGGAATGTGCATATGAGCAGGATTATAGTTAAGTAAGTCTTCCGCATGCAGTACCTGAGGCCTGGTGTGCGTTGACAAGGTTGTGACCGGACAGGTCCACAGAGGCATGGTGCACGGGGTTGATGAAGTTGGGCTGCACCAGGGCACTGTTCACGTGATCTACGGGGTTGGCTGTGTGGATCACATTCACCTGGAACGAAGAAACACACGCATCATGTCAAAAATGTTGTAGATGAGCTGTGACAGTGGCGAGGACTAAGTGCCGTCTTACCTCCACTTTGAAGTCATTACTGATGTAGCGCCTGTTGAGCTCAGAGCATACAAGTTTGAATTTCCTGTCAAAGAGCGCCTCTGTGTGCCAGTTCTTGTAGCGGATAAGATGCAGGACCTGCTCATAGTTGGCCATGGTGTTCACGCCTGGTGCACAAATGCATGAGTCAGCGGACAAAAATACATGCAGGGGGGAAAAAAAAGGTAATCCTTCCTGTTACTGTCCATACCTGTAATGACCAGGCCAATGTGGGAGGAGCTCATTTCCAGGCCGCGCTGCTGCAGCTGGTACATGTACACTTCCAGGCCCTCGTGCTCCGCATCCAGTTCATCTCCCACCACAGTCACCTCGCATGTGTCCAGGTTGTGCATGATCTCCTCAGACACCACTGTCTCTTGCACTGAAGGAGAAGTGAGATCAAGCAAGAATGTTATTTTTGAAAAACACATAAGTTAATGCATAAGAGTGACAACACTCCTCCCATCTTCTCAAAAAAAGAAACAAACTTTAGCGTAGTCCATGTACATCTTATATAGTAGTATAGATTACAATTGAAGTACCAATGATTGTCACACACACATTAGTTGTGGCAAAATTATTATCTGCATTTGACCCATCATCCTTGATCACCCCCTAAGAGGAGAGGTGAGCAGTGGGCAGGAGCAGTGGACGCGCCTTGGAATCATTTTTGGTGATTTAACCCCCAATTCCAACCCTTGATGCTTAGAGCCAAGCAGTAATTATTGGGTCCCATTTTTTATCAATCAATCAATTATTACTTATTTAGCCCTAAATCACTAGTGTCTCAAAGGGCTACACAAACCATAACACAAACCACAACGACATCCTCGGTAGGCCCACATAAGGGCAAGGAAAACTCACACCCAGTGGGACGTCGGTGACAATGATGACTATGAGAAACCTTGGAGAGGACCGCATATGTGGGCAAACCCCCCCTTTAGGGGAACCGAAAGCAATGGATGTCGAGCGGGTCTAACATGATAACATGATTTTTAGTCTTTGGTATGACACGGCTGGGGTTTGAACTCACAACCTACTGATCTCAGGGCGGTCACTCTAACAGCTAGGCCACTGATGTACTATGAAATGAAAATTCATAGCACCTACGGTACATTTGCGGCCTGTAGCTAATTTTTTAATGGCCCGCGGCACAATCATTAGCCTTCTAATATGACCATGCTATCTTTTTTGCAAAATTTTCAGGTATACACCTCAGCGTCATATATTTAGTTACTTGACAAAATATATTTAAAGCTAACTTTATAGACATACTTCTGTCATATTTTGAAACTTGATGCATGTTAACCTTAACATGCTAGCATTTTAAACACAATTTGCACATACACATCTCAGAGTGACGTATTTTGGTACTTTACACATGGTACAGTTAATATTTTAGCGAATGCTAGCTTTTTTTTAAGCTAATTTAGCAGGTATACAACTCAGGGTCATATACTTTGGTATTTCAATAATGCTAACTTTAGCATGCTTTCAGCATGCTAGCTTGTTTAGCTCATTTCGCTCTTGTTTTTCGTTACTTGATGCTATCTGGCCAATGTGCAAACTGTTAAAATTTCAGTTCGGCTTTGGCTCTTTGGCATTAACACCAAATTTCATAACAAAATTGGAGTTTTTAGTTCTTTAAAAAATATTTATGTAGTACTGGTTTTGAAGGTTCAAAACTACAAAAATGGCCCCGGCATCCTTTGATTTATCAGTCAGTGGCCCACAGTGGGAAAAGTTTGGGCACCTCTGATCTAAATAGCTGGCAACACGTCCCTTAAAAAGATTTAAACAAAAAAAGGGTTGAAAATTAAAATTATAAGAAACTATTGTGCAGTGTGTATGCAGTAAAAAAGCAAAGACTTATTACTTAAATACCTACCTTTATTTACTTTGTAAACACATATGGTTTACACATTATTAGTTTGCCATTACAACTGAACCTTGATTTACGGACCTTTCGTTTTGATTTATGAACCACAGACCAGCGTCTCACCTATTGTGTGCCTGGCAGCATAGGCATTGATAGTGGGCTGGTCGAGTCGACCCCAAAGGGAAATGGCGGTGGGAAATGGATGGATGGTTTGTCGATTCCTGGTGCTCATTGTTCGTCACAGTGTTGTAGGCGTTAGCTAATATGCTTAGTGCTACTTTTTTTTTTTCAGCCTTTTAAAAACATTTTTTTGAGTTTTGCTAACTCAATGAGTCCAAAAAAAGTAATGGACAAGCAATGTGTGTTTTGAAACATTCAGGAAAAATCCGTAATGTTGTACGACAGTGCCTCCAAGCGCCCTTACCCTCCCTTCCGCTGCACGCCAAGAAGTGTGATGTGAATTTTATTGTTTATTCTTAATCATTGTGGCAAGATTGCTGTTAAAGTTAAGGAGTTTTGTCATTTCAAACTGTGAGTGCACCACAGGGCTGAAGAAAGTGAGACTGTAAGAAAATGTACAAACCTTTACTAAAATATCAACTTTAGTCGAGGCTTGTATATATTGATAATTGTGGGGGAATTGCATTCAATATACAAGGCAAAGCAGGTGTAGTAAGGGAGTAAAATGCGTACAAAAGGCAATTCAAGCGCTTTAAAAAACTACAAAAAGGCAAAAATTTAAATAAAAAAAATTCATAATTCAAGTTAAAATCATAAACCGTAATCATTAAACAATCATAATTCTAATTAAAGTCAAAAAGTTTGGATAAAATAATTTCAGATGTCATATCCACAACTGAATAGAAGTGTTTTCAGATAGGATTTGAACATTGCCAACAATGAGGCCTGTCTCTGATCTTCTGGAAGGAAGACTGTTCCAGATTTTAGGAGCATAAAACCTAAACTCAGCCTCACTGTGTTTACAAACAAACAAACTTCTTTATTTACAAACCTGTTCAGAAACCTATTAAGTTCATACATTGAGGTTCCACTGCATTACATAAAAAATGCACAGACAACTTCTATGTATATCCCTCTGGACGTGGATGAATGCGTTCCAATATGCGAGAGAATAAAGGCTCTATTAGAATATAACTACATGGCAGTGTAGTTAACAAATTGCAGTCCTTCAACCCTTACGAAATCGTCATTTCAATTTTGTGTCTACTTAGGGGAGGCCATAATAAATATTTCACAGCTGTCATAATGAGAACTATCAACTTCTCACCATTGGCAATGAGTACAAACACTAAATGAAAACTAATTCCCTCCTCAACACCTGCATTTATCTTACAAAGAGTATAAAATGGTGTAATATCTGTGAAAGTCACGATTTGCAGTTTGTGTGAGGTGTAAAGACCTCATCACTAAAGGACATCCAATTCCAGTTTCTGCATCACCCTCCATGCAGACCTAATGTCTCCTGATCTCAGCTCATACAATAACACTACAAAGCGAACAGATGGCCTCCCATAAAGGAGTAAACAACTTATCTGTTGCTCACGTTGTCCAATCCCTTTGGCAAGAGGACATAATCCTCCTACTGTGGTGTGCTGTGTGTTTGCCCATTAGGGCGGGAAGGTAGCACCACCAAGATCAGTGTTTTGTGCAACTTAAAACATCAAAGACTCGGGTTACGGGTTACTTACTGTGAATAATACAGTTTAAGTGAGGAATGTGGGATTAAAAAAAAAAGCAAATTTTTCGTACCTGTGGGGTCATCGTCAGCTCCCTCTGTGGCCTCAGAATCTGTCGCGTCAGCCTCTACCTCACGGGTGATGGTGCTAACGATGCGCAGCTCTGGGAATAGCGTCACGCCCTCTGGGCTCTCAAATTCGGCGGCGCTGCGAGCGAAGTGGTCGATGCCGCTCAGGCTGATCTTGGGCTCCTCAGGCTGCAGCACCATCACGTAACCCTCGGCCTCCGGCATGGTCACGCAGGAATCCTCGTTGAAGCATCTGTGGCAAAATAAGAAGAATTATTTTTTTATTTGGATTAAGTGTGCTTTGAAAGCGAGCCGTTCCTGTGACATAACAGCAGTAACAGGAAAAAGAACTATACTTTAGAGATGTAAGAAAAGTATTTGGGAAAATTGCTACAAACATTTTTTTTTACATAAAAGCATTGCAAATAGGCCTGGGCCGATAATATACTTAGCTGGTCAATACAATGTCCCACAAATTATTGCCCATAAATTATAGCACGGGGGCCGAGAGGTTAGTGCGTCAGCCTCACAATACAGAGGTCCTGAGTTCAATCCCGGGCTCGGGATCTTTCTGTGTGGAGTTTGTATGTTCTCCCCGTGACTGCGTGGGTTCCGGTACTCCGGCTTCCTCCCACCTCCAAAGACATGCACCTGGGGATAGGTTGATTGGCAACACTAAATTGGCCCTAGTGAGTGAATGTGAATGTGAAAGTTGTCTGTCTATCTGTGTTGGCTTTGTGACGAGGTGACGACTTGTCCAGGGTGTACGACGCCTTCCGCCCAAATGCAGCTGAGATAATAATAATAATAACAATGGATTAGATTTTATATAGCGCTCACAGAGAAGTGGGAACCCATAATTCATTCACACCTGGTGTTTGTAAGCTACATTTGTAGCCACAGCTGCCCTGGGGTAGACTGACGGAAGCAAAGCTGGCAGTGTGCGCTTACGGCCCCTATGGTCACCACCTATCATTCATTCTTCATATAGGCTCCAGCAAACCCCCCGCGATCCCAAAAGGGAAAAGTGGTAGAAAATGGATGGATAGATGGAAAAAAATTTAATTGTCAGCATTATATTGAAAATTTATTTTTAATTAAGCACTAATGTACAGTGGAATCTCGATTTATGAACGCCTATGTTTGTGCCGTTTTAGGTTTACCAACGATTACATTACGCCAAATATGGCCGTTTACTAACCATGTCTCGGCGTACGAATGCTTCATTCATTCATTTTGCATGCCCCTGGAAGCAAGTGGGGGCTGCCATTTTGATGACATCACTTTCTGTACACACGGGCATGGCCATTTAAATGAGGCGGGACCTCTACATCACATCCTATTTACGTCCTGTACAGACAGATGAGGCCATTTGAAAGAGTTTTGACGTGAGCGGCACTTCTGAATTATTTCCACACTTGTCGTACCATGCGCTGGTCAGAGCTGTGTCAGCCTGTCTTAGAGATCACTTTGCGTGAATAGAAACACTTTAAAATGTGTCCAAACTCTCATAGTCTCACTGTATAACTTCAGGTTGCTAGACAACCACTGTAAGTTAGCGTTTTAGCTAGTTAGTCTGCCGGTTGAGGCACCTTGATTTTGAAAACTCAATTGGCAAAGGGGGATTTTTTTTGCAGCAAGTCTTTAATTGTGATGAGACCTACATTTTTGTTTTTTACATCAGACCTTTATTACAGCGAAGGAGAAGGCACTACTGGGACACAAGCTGATGAAGGAACGTCTCATACTGCTATAGGTGACTCTGTGAAACCACTTATCCTTTATCACTGCAAAACTTCCAGTGTGTTTATTAGTGCTACAAATTTTGGCCAACACAAGGTAAAAGGATTTTCCTTTTTTTGTTCTATATTTTAACAACATGGTGATTAACGTTTTGGAGCACGCTAACAAGACTTTTGTGTGGATGAATGTGGTTGGCATCTAAGCTTGCTATAATGTTGTTGTGTTTGGAAAAAAAATAAAGACTTGAGCCCTTGTATATCAAACCCCTTATGTTGATTTGATATACAGTATATATCAGGGGTCGGCAACCTTTACCACTCAAAAAGCCATTATGACCCGTTTCACAAAATAAAGAAAAATATGGGAGCCACAAAACTCTTTTGAAATTTAAAATGAAATAACACAGCGTACAAAGTTGTTATTTTTGCTTTGTGCTATGTATAAACCAGGGGTCTCAAACACGCGGCCTGCACCTTATTATGAAAATGTAACATTAGTGCGGCCCGCAAGTTTAATTTGAATGCCGCTTGACAACATCACATTTGCCAACCATCCCAATTTTTCCGGGAGACTGCTGAGTTTCAGAGCAATCATTCTCTCGACTGTCCCCTGGTTTTCACCCAAACAACAATAATAAGGGCGTGCTATGATGACATTGCGTTTAGCGCCCTCTACAACCATAACAAACAGCTAACCAGCCCATTCACATGTTGTATGAGACTTTTGCAGACACACATAAGCGACTGCTAGGCATACTTGCTCAACAGCCATACAGGTTACACTGAGGGTTGTGATATAAACAACTTTAGCACTCTTACTAATATTCGCCACACTGTGAACCCACACCAAACAAGAATGACAAACACTTTATGGGAGAACATCCGCACTGTAACACAACAGGACAAATACCCAGAATCCCAGGCATCCCTAATTTATCCGGGCTACAATATACACCCCCGCTACCACCAAACCCTGCCCCCCCAACCCCGCCCACCACAACCGACGCATGTAGGGGGGCAGGGGGGTGTATAATGTAGCCCGGAGGAGTTAGGGATGCATGGGATTCAGGTATTTGTTCTGTTGTGTTTATGTTGTGTTACAGTGCGGAAGTTCTCCCAAAATGTGTTCATCATTCTTGTTTGGTGTGGGTTCACAGTTTGGCGCATATTAGTAAGTGTTAAAGTTGTTTATATCACAACCCTCATTGTAACCTGTATGGCTTTTGAACAAGTATGCCTTGCAGTCGCTTACGCGTCGAGTCAGCAGCCGCACACTCGATGTGGCCGGCCGGCACTCAGATAGCATTGTACTAAAGCGGACGCGAAGACATGGTCGATAGGACGTTTAAGGCATTGCCATCACGGCACGCCCTCAATATTTATTGCTGTCCGGGTGAAAATCTGAGAATGTTATCCTGGGGAGATTTCTGGGAGAGGCATTGAAATCCGGAAAACCTCCCGGAAAAATGGGGGGGTCGGCAAGTATGCAGTGGAGTCGCATCAGAGTGATCCAAGAGCCGCGGGTTGCCGAACCCTGGTATATATCAATATATATATATATGTATATGCATATACATATACAGTATAAAAAAATACATATACAATATATATGAACATTATAGTGTATTTAAAGTGTGCAGTTTTTTTTTTTTACTAAAATAGGGACTTTGGTCAAGGCTAGAACAATTTTTTCATGTTTACATTGATTCTTGTGGGAAACACTGCTTCACTATACAAACTGTTTGGTTTACAAACCAAGTACGTTCGTAAATCGAGGTTCCACTGGAATGTATAAAAATAATAATAAAATAATAATAATGCAAGTATCCCTTTCACATGCAATAAACTGATATCGCATTAATTTTTGCAAACATTGTAAGTGGAATCTCAATAACTTTTATTTATCCTAAATAAGTAAATGATAAAATTCAAACAGAGTCTCAATTTATGTTAGCAAAAAATGCACAGCAATAAATATCAACATCTTGAAGTGACGTTTTTTGGTTTTTATGTTATTGCCACCACTTTCCAACAAATTGGGCACACTTATTTGTTTGTTCGTGTTCATGGGTTCATCTTGCTCACTTGTTTGAAACCGGATTATTCCCATTTGGTTTTGCAATCATCTTTCTCCTCCTAATTTTTGTTACTTTGCATTGCTTCTCACTAACGACCAGCGAGGCTGTAACCGTGCATTCTGTGTGTGTAAACCAGCAGTTCCGCCTCCGCCTCCACACTCCAAGACGAATATGGTGGATGACTGACTACTGTATTCATTTCGTCCATTTAATTCTGCTATTTAAAAAAACACACTCAGGTGCTGAGAGCGAGTCACAGAGATTTGAACCCTCTTGCACCGTGTTTGATGAAGAAAACAAACACACATGGACATAGCAATTTATCGATGATGGCAAAGCAATTGAGTAATTTTTTTATTTATCGTTTAATTAAATGGTCGGCCCAGGCCTACTTGCAACAATAAAATAAGAATCACACTCTGTGAAAGCCTGTTTATTGCAATACAGAGTGAAGAAACAGAGAAACCCACAGTGCAGATTCTATTGTTCTCTAACCGCAAACCTGTTGGCTAATTCTCTTTGTGGTTAGGCTTGTCCTCAATTTCACCTCAACAATCCTCCGCTCCACACCTAAAACCGGTAAATATGTTTCCTAACAATGGCAGAAAGGATTCCTCCTACTTACTTGACAGTGGTGGAGATGCGTAGGTGTCTGATGCCAGGTGTCGGAAACTGGCGTGAGTTTAAGTACGAGATGTGCTGCATGACTTTGTCAAATGCATCAATATCGTCCCCTTCAACGGTCAGGGTGGACTGGTTGGGATTAAACTCCACCTGGAGAAGCCGTAAGTAAGATGTTAGGTCAGATTTCTGAGGCTCTCGGCCACCTGTAGCTGTACTATCCCAAGACAAATCTAAGAGAATCATTTCATTAGTCGGGTTGAGGTTGTTTTGCAAAATCCACATAGAAAATATTTAAAAGCACCACCGCACCTTGACAGAGGAAGCTACCTCCTCGGGCAGTTGCACATCCAGGCCCTCCTTGCAGGTGTACAAACAGTCAATAACCTTCTTGTTCTCCAGCTTGCCCGAGCGGATCATCAATCCTGCAAGGTTTCCACGGAAAAACTGGACCATACGTGCATTTCCGCCTATGTACGTTGAAGGGCCCAAACAGAGAGAGACACACACACAAGCACAGGGTAGTTTAGTGTTGTTTTGGCAAACATTTTTACATTTACCACTTTTTACCATTTGAGCATGCCGGCTCACTGTGTGGAGGCAGTCGGACTAAAATTCATGCACGTTAGGTAAAAACAAAAACAATGGAAGGTTTCATACATATTATGTTCATGCAGCATCTGCAGTTAACGGCACTGCTTGTTTACAATGAACCGCAATAGAGTGAGCAGAAACAAAAACACTTCAAGATGGATTTAAAATCAAAACATTAAACTTAATTATCCTTGAGTGTATCCATCCTGATGTATTTAATTGAACACTCCAGTGTGTTTATCTGCTGTCTTCAACCTTATCTGACATAAATAAGCTCCTGTTTCAAAAAGCAAAAAAACGTGCATACAGACGTACCTCAACTAAGAGTGCCCCGATTTAAGTGTTTTAAGACAAGAGCTGTCTTTTGGCTAATTGTTATTCTTCAAAACACAGGAAGAAAATTTGAGCTATATATTAGTTGGCGTAGCAAATGTTACAGTGAACCTTGTAAGATCTGACCAAAACATCTAGTCTTACTAGCTAGTATTAGCTTATAGGTAGAGATCGACATAACTTCGTTTTACAACCATAGGAAGGAAGAAAGTTTGTGTGAAGGACAGTGCTGAAGCGGCGTGGCTCGTTTGGTAGAGCTACACCGGTTCAATCCCCGCTTCCACCATCCTCGTTACTGCCATAGTGTCCTTGGGCAAGATACTTTACCCACTTGCTCCGAGTGCCACCCACAGTGGTTTAAAGTAACTTAAATAATGGGTTTCTCTATGTAAAGCGCTTTGAGTCATTAGAGAAAAGCGCCACATAAATATAATTCTCTTCACTGAGAAGACAACATGGATGATATTCACAAAATACACAAAATAAATAATCAAAAACAGAGCTTAGCAAAGCAATTTGAGCATATCACTGCTAGTCTGCACCACACTGAAATAGAATGAGTCTTAACGCCAGCCAAGAATGTTAAAATATCCAAACAGCAGATATTTATCCATGAAAATATGGAGAAGCTGCTAATGGTGTGTTTGACGGAAAAGTAGCTGCAAGGAGATACCGTAGAATTCCACTCTTCAAGTTAAATACTGTAAATTATTATTACATATGGTTACATTCTATTGTTTTGTTCTTATACAATATTTATTACCACAAAATTATTATAATTTAAAAAAAAGCATGTCAGGTGTTAAAATTGTGCAATTTTGGGGGCCAAGCACTAATTAAATTGATTTCCATTCATTTCAATGGCAGACTTGATATACATGTCCCTTGAGATAAAAGCTTTGTCACAAAACTAATTAAACTCGTAAGTTGAGGTACTACTGTATTTTATGTCTTGTGGAAAAAAATAATATTAGCCAGACAGCAATAACCAGATGACAACGTGCTTGAAGATGTAAAAACAACCGTGTCTGCATCTAGAATGTTTAGGACTCATTCTAGTCAAGGTGAATAATGAGGATGCAGTTAAGAGTGGTGGGACATGACGGACACATTGAAGTTTCTAAGAACGGAACGATTAGAGCAACCTGAGGAGGACTCAGAGACTGTCTCAGTGTCATTGTCATGTCCTGAGTTTTCTATAGAGGACAGAAACAAAGAGAGTAGGTAAAGACAGGGAGGAAGGTTAAGGATCTGCTGAGAGGGTTTCAATGTCTACCACTGGAGAATCTATTGGATCGTTATTACTTTGCAAACATTAAATTAAGATATCTGATAGTCTACCTTGCCAGCAAGCACCAATAGTGAGCTGAGTCTCAATCCTGGAGGCATGTAGTGGGTAGTCCTCCGTGACCAGGAAGGGTTCAAAAGTAGCGCCATCCACAAACAGCGTCACGGTGGGGAACTCCACATTTACTACATAGTGATGCCACTCCTTGTCACACACCTACAGAGAACAGAGTGGACATCACTGTTAAAAACATTAAAAAAAAACATTACCTCTCACCTGGTTTGGCAGCAGGGACTCACCTGGTCGAGTTTCCAGTGGAACTCAGCCGGTTTGTAGTTCTCTGCCTCTAAAGGATCTTGGCGGAGGAGGAGAATGAGCCTGCAGTTGTGCACGTAGAGGGAATAGTGGTGCCTGTTCATATCTGTATGGGGGAAAATATGAGCACATCATAATGAAGCTGTAGCATATTTGTTCAACAAATGATCAAAATCACCTCTTGTTAATTATACAACTTCAAACCAGAGACTGTACTGAATGGATGATGCTAAAAGAGATCACACGCAGTGCAGATGCTTCATGTTGAGCCCACAGTCGCTCTGATGTAATCCTCCTTCTTATATAAGCAGTGGGACTGAAGTTGATGAACCATGCACACATTTCTGAGACGTTACAGTCAATAAGAACTAGCAGTGTGTGTTAGCTTATACACAGTTAATATGAAGCAAAAAAAGATTAAAATGGAAATGTGGCAAAAAAAAAAAAAAAAAAGGAGAAAAGGAAAGGATAAAAGTGAAATTCCATGTGCGAGCACAAACGTGGACTTAAGAGGCAAAGAGGCTGCAATTTCCTGACACCAACACAGCAGAGAGAGGGATATTTGCTGAAATATTGGTTTGGGCAGTTTATGAACTCAACTGCAGAGGGACATTTATTAGGACTGATACAAATCGACAGTAAAAATACCTATTATAGTAACAGTACATGGTTGTTACTACAGTGATTACATTTATACTTTTAATTGTCACAAAAACATTTTTGTCATTATTGTTATTCTTTACAAACTCAGGAAATAAGTCCCTTGACACTAGAAGACTTTAAGGGCAGAAACCAAAATATTTAAATTAGAGCCGTTACAATTTTTTTCTTTTGTTTAGTTATTTTTGTACTATTGATTTTACTTTGCTCAAAATACAGCATGTAATACAAGGGAAATTTTCAATAATTGACATTGTTACACCACTATCGCTGCGCTTTTGTCTGATTCTAATTGTGATAGAAATCTAATTGATTCAAAGACTTTGAACATTTTACAGATCAGTAAGGTCGAATTCCCACCTAGTACCAACCTCATCATGTCCGTTGTGTCCTGAGCAAGACACTTCACCCTTGCTCCTCAAGGGTGCTGGTTAGCGCCTTGCATGGCAGCTCCCTCCATCAGTGTGTGAATGTGTGTGTGAATGGGTAAATGTGGAAGTAGTGTCAAAGCGCTTTGTGTACCTTGAAGGTATAAAAGCGCTATACAAGTACAACCCATTTATCATTTATTTATTTATTTACTGCCACTGTAACTACAGTGCTTGGTATTGGATTGGTACTAAATATACTGTGTTTAGTATATTTAACAGAAGTGTAGTTGGAACCATGTTGCAACAGAGCACAACCAGATATTATCAGTAAATTAGCAAGTAAATGAATAATAGTTTTGAGAAAACAATGCAACTGGGAATGATGCAATCGGCTACCACATATGTCTGCAGCCAAATAAGGAACCTTTGTAAACCCTTTTGAAATAGTTGTTTAATGATTTATATCAGGGGTGTCCAAACTGTTTGACTTGAGGGCCACATTTGGCAACACTAAATTGGCCCTAGTGTGTGAATGGCAGTGTGAATGTTGTCTGTCTACTTGTGTTAGACGTGTGATGAGGTGGCGACTTTTTTAGGGTGTACCCCGCCTACCGCCCGATTGCAGCTGAGATAGGCTCAAGCATCCCCCGCGACCCCGTAAGGGACAATGCGGGAGCTGCCATTCAAGGCCCTAACCATGACCCATCAGCAGCAATGCACATAATTACTTTTTATATAAAAATAATATATAAATAATATAATTGTATACGAAAGTTTGACTCCTACCTTGTTTTCTTCCGTGACTACCTCCTTAAAGTTTAATAATCAATTAGATATACCAAGCAGCTAAAATGCGTTGAAAATGCATTGATAATATGGAGAAAGTGTTTTGTATTTTTACAATCATGCATTGCAAGGGATTTAAATGGGTGTAATTTTGAATTCTGTGACACTTTTTAAACCATCCACAAAGTTCAGTGAACAGTTTGTGTTATGTGTTTTGACTTTATGTGTTTTTGCGCTATAAGTGAGAAAGGTTGTTTTGGATTGGGTCATATATAAAAGTGCAGTGCTGTGTACACTTCAATGTACTATTCATGGTCATTAACCTCAATTACTGACATTGTCCACAAGATGGTGGCAAACTTGCAGCAATTATACTGTGAGATACAAAAAAAACTATGTTGGAGGCACCCAATGGGTCAAATTCCTTGTATCCTTATGTAACCTATCCTTGTGACGTCTCGTGAGCCAAACTGAACACACCAGCGGGCCGCACTTATTTAAATTACTATATTGTGTTATACAGTATACCTTTATTTCCATGTAGATTTTGGGACATATTGCCCATCTCTAGTTGAGACCTAATTCGTCCTGGACGTAAGCATTCCTACGCCATTACCTGTCTTGTCAGAGTTGCAGAGGATGGTCTCCTTCTCATTGGCCCCTGGGCCATGTCTCATCCACACAGAGACAGTGAAGGGCTCTTTCAGGCTGGTGCTCACCAAGCCATCAGGAACCTTGACAGCCTGGGTGCCATTGAACTCAAACACCTGGTCGCTATCGTGGCCGTTGTCTGTGGGTAGTCCTACCGTCCAGTTGACAGAGCTGCTGGGTGCTGGCAGGAGCTCCACAGTACCAGAGCTCGCTCCTGAAAATTCAATTCAATTGGTATTTCAACAACAATCTTTACACGTTTTACAGCATTGTGACTCAGAAAAAAAGTTCCTTACCACACAGCTTGTGCAGAGACTTTTCAGAGTAGGTGTCACGGTCACAGCCCTTTCCAATATGATTGGTTTCTAGCTCAATAGTGGCTCTTATGGATGTGATTGGCTCATCACATGTCTCCAGGTGCATGCTGGGAAACAAAGCCAGGCTGCCTGTGCCAGGCTCATATTCAATCCTCTTATTGAAGCCTGAGGGCAAGAAATGAGGGCAGCAGTGTGACTAAGGTGTCCTTCAACAGCAGTGATAAGATGCCATGCACCACTCAATACTGGGTTTGTCAATAGCAATTATGCAAAAGGAAGCACTTCACAACATGGGGGGAAAATGTCCTTGAGCTGAGATTAAGCTTTCTGACAGTAGTCATCTTGGTAGGACAGGGTTTTCCACACATTAAATGCAACGGCAAAAGACAGGGTCAATACCTTGCCAGCTGGGTTTGCAGGTAGGCTTGACGCTGATCTTGACCAAAACATCCTCGGAGGCACGGTTCTTCCCACAGTCGTAAGCGGTCACAGTCAACTTATACATGTGCTCTTTACCGTAGCTCAGTTTCTCTGTGTTCTTGATTAAGCCTAGACAAAACAAGAGGAAACAAGTCAGAGTGCGATTTACTGTTTGTTTAAGCCTTGTGCACCCACAGGGCCCAGAACGGGCATTAAACGTGTTCCTTAAGGCAGTGGTTCTCAAATGGGGGTACGCGTACCCCTGGGGGTACTTGAAGGTATGCCAAGGGATACGTGAGATTTTTTTTAAATATTCTAAAAATAGCAACAATTCAAAAATCCTTTATAAATATATTTATTAAATAATACCTCAACAAAATATGAATGTAAGTTCATAAACTGTGAAAAGAAATGCAACAATGCAATATTCAGTGTTGACAGCTCGATTTTTTTGTGGACATGTTCCATAAATATTGATGTTAAAGATTTATTTTTTTGTGAATAAATGTTTAGAATTAAGTTCATGAATCCAAATGGATCTCTATTACAATCCCCAAAGAGGGCACTTTAAGTTGATGATGACTTCTAAATGTAGAAATACTTATTTGTAATTGAATCACTTGTTTATTTTTCAACCAGTTTTTACTTATTTTGATATATTTTTTTCCAAATAGTTCAAGAAAGACCACTACAAATGAGCAATATTTTGCACTGTTATACAATTGAATAAATCAGAAACTGATGACATAGTGCTGTATTTTACTTCTTTATCTCTTTCAACCAAAAATGCTTTGCTCTGATTAGGGGGTACTTAAATTTAAAAAAAATATTTTCATCACTGAAAAAATGTTGAGAACCACTGCCATAAAGGATATGATTGTTCAGTTTGAAGGTTAGCAGTCTAAAATCTTGCCAGGGAGTTTTTTTTTTTAAGTATAAAATTGCATTGTCATTTTGGTCGCAGTGTTGTTGGAATATGATATAAACAGTTAGTTCTTAGGCAAAACCTAAGAACTCTTTTGGCCCCATTGACTCCCATTATCACTGCTATTTTTTAACAGACAGTAATCATGGTATATTACAAGCCGCTTTTCACAAAAAACGAATTATTCTCATTTTTTGTTGATAAAAAAAAAAGAAAATATTATTTTTGGTGTAGTTGTGCCCCTTACCCCCCAAAAGTGTCAAAAAACCATTCGCATAATCCTCAGAGCTTTGACGAGAGTAAATGATTTTAACTGCCATTAAACTGCGGAAATGCAATGAAAATGATGTTGGGAAGTTATATATAACAAGTGGTAGAAAATGTATATATATATATATATATATATATATATATATATATATATATATATATATATATATATATATATATATATATATATATATATATATATATATATATATATATATATATATATATATATATATATATATATATCCATCCATCCATTTCCTGCCGCTTATTCCCTGTGGGGTCGCGGGGGGCGCTGGTGCCTATCTCAGCTACAATCGGGCGGAAGGCGGGGTACACCTAGACAAGTCATATATATATATATATATATATATATATATATATATATACCGTATTTTTCGGACTATAAGTCGCAGTTTTTTTCATAGTTTGGCCAGGGGTGCGACTTATACCCAGGAGCGACTTATGTGTGAAATTATTAATTATGTATATATATATATATATATATGTGTGTGTGTGTGTGTTTGTATATATATATATATATATATTTATATATATATATATATATATATATATATATATATATATATATATATTATATATATATATGTTTATAAATGTATAAATATATATATATATATATGTGTATGTGTGTTTGTATATATATATATTATATATATATGTATATAAATGTATAAATATATATATATATATATATGTGTGTGTGTGTGTGTGTTTGTATATATATATATATTATATATATATGTATATAAATGTATAAATATATATATATACATGTGTGTGTGTGTTTGTATATATATATTATATATATATGTATATAAATGTATAAATATATATATATATATATGTGTGTGTATATATATATACATATACATATGTGTGTATGTATATATGTGTGTATATATATATATATATATGTATGTATGTATATATATATATGTGTGTGTGAATATATATACATACATACACAAACACACACAAATATATATACATATATACACAAACACATATATATAATATATATATACATATATACACACAATATATATATATATACATATACACACACACACACACACACACACACACACATAATATATATATATATATATATATATATATATATATATATATATAAAACACTTGTGTGAATTCAAACTCTCATGAACTGTAAAATTATTTTTTGTGTACTTGTCTACTGTATCAAAATCAATAATGCCATGAATTAGACCTATTCAAAGCTGTAATTACACAACCTCAAAAATTCTACGCTGCAATTTATTTGATTGAATAATGCATCTTTAACATGTGGTTATAAGAAAACAGTTAATATTTTCGATAAAAACATAACATAACCAAAACTTAAAAAATGTATAACAACTTTATAAGAATAGATAGCTCTGTATTTGTTAAAAGAGTTCAAGAATTAAAAGAAAAAGTCATTGAAATGGATGGATGGATGGTCATTAACTTATTTCTGACTTATGACACATGAGCGGATACCTCTTGGATGATAAGGTTGCACAGAAATTAATCTCACAGCGGAAGTAAAACGGAATTACTCAACCCAATGAGTCTTCTCTAAGTGTACAAGGATGGTAATTTTTTGAAAATGTACCATGTTTTTGGAACACATTTAAATACTGTGCATTTTCTCTTATGACTCAATACAGTCAGTCAGCTTTATTGAGATGAAGAGAGAAGAAAGAAAGATGTGGTGAATTCTAAATGACCTGTCCAGCAGCACCATTGATCGCACAAATCAATGGAGGCACGTGTAATGCAAATTGTCTCTCTAATCCCAAAAGGTGCTATAAAGAGGTTGATTGGTGCATGTGTGGGTGTTGTTGGGGGTGGGAGGGCATACCATCTTTGTCAATGGTGAAGGGCACATCTGGGCTGACAATCTCGTAGTTGCAGATCTGACTGAACTGAAAAGAGCAGTCAGCGTCCACGGCCTCCACCTTCAGGATGCTGTCATATTTCTTTCCCTCGATGACGGTGGCTTTGTAAGACTTCTCTTTGAATACTGGTGAATACTCGTTGAGGTCGTTCACCTGGATGTGGACAGTAGCCCTGATAAAAAGAAACAGCAGTTAGTTGACCAGTGCTGCAGTGCATAAAGGTAAGCAGTATTTCCAATACTTGTATTGATTGTACAAGTAATAACTGTTTTTGTTAAAGATTTCGCAAAGGGATAAAGCTTCACTTCCAGGTGATATATTTGCTAACATTTCCTGGCAATCATGTTCCACAAAACATTGACTATGTTATTTATTTTAAAAGAATAGTTTGAGGCTGTAATAATTCATGGCTGAGGCCATGAATTTATTAACATGGACCCCGACTTAAACAAGTTGAAAAACTTATGCGGGTGTTACCATTTAGTGGTCAATTGTACGGAATATGTACTGTACTGTGCAATCTACTAATAAAAGTATCAATCAATCAATCAATCAATCAATCAATCAATTAATCAATCAGGCTTGAGCAACAGGCTTTGTTGTTTGTTAGCACGTGCACCGCGGCGCAAAAGCACAAATACACAAAGAGCAGCAAGTTTAAAAAGATCGCAATACCATTGTTTGTAAACCTGTCAATGTGCTGGTCCATTGCACGTTAGCATTAAGGTAGCACCATGTAGCACCATATTGCTTTTTTTCCAGTTTATTTGAAACTGAATTATTGATTTCACATGCTTCCGACATGTATAAAGTAACTTCATTGTGGAGACTATCAATAAACAATCATTTATTGTATTTCTTAATCTCAAATTTTAAGGACTGTTTATCCATCTGCCAAACTAAATTTCAAAATTCAGGGAGGGCAGAATTAGCAGCAGCCTGTGTCAAATTGTAATGACAATATAAGCAGCAACAATTGAAAAATACAGCAAAACGATATAACAGAAAAATATATGTTTATACTAATAGCCAATACCACATATTTGTATTTAAATATACGTATAACATCTGTTTAGCCTTTTAAAAGAAAATACATGCATCATAGCCAATTATGCAAATTATACAATGACACATATTGACACACTCCACTGCCACAAACAGATTGGCAATCTGTGGGAAACACATGGGTAATATTTAATTCAAATGCTCTAACTCACTTGTGAGATTTCTTCATGTTGGCCCCATCGGGTCCCTCTCCACAGTCGTATGCTTGGATAGTGAAGGTGTGTTCCTTCTGCAGCTCGCAGTCCAGCTTGTCCTTGGCACGGATGACCCCCTCGCCAGTGGACTTGTCCAGGACCACAGCCTCAAAGGGGACATTTTGCCCGTGGATCCTGAAGCCGCAAATCTCACCTGAACAACAGAAAACGAGGTTGCTCTCATAAACTGTAAAAATGCATAATGTAGATTTTTCTTAAACATAAGTAGCCACAGCAAAATCCAACAATTAATGCAAAAAACAAAAACAAAAACATAAGCCTTAGGTTTTGGGAGCCAGGGGTGGGTGATGTCTGTGGAGGAATCCCAAAAGCACTTACATAGTTTGGGTGAGCAATTTGGGAGGAGCTGGGAGTTGGTGTGGGAGATTTAGTATCATACACGAGAAGGTCTTTTCTAAGCCATTTGAAAACGTTGCATTCAGTCATGCAAGCAGAAACCAAAAAAAAAAAAAGATGTGAACAGGCATCTCACAAAACAGGAAACCAAATCCTTAAAAAGACCATGAGAGAACATTATCTGCAGTTTTATTCTTGTAATAAGCACAAGTTATAAGCTATATTGTGAGTAAAATATAACATAGGTAAAAGAAAACGGGAAAGCAAAAAGTCCTAACAGTATTAAAACAGACAGTGTGACCCAGTGTTAATTCATTCACAACTCTGTGAAGATTGCCCACTGGATTTTTTGGGGTTTTTACACTAAACCACTTTCCTTTTGAATAATTTAGCTTCTTAGCCAAACATATGCAGTCCAAAATGAAATAAAGAATAACAATTAAAACTGAGTACTGGATGAGAACTGGGGTTAGAAATATCTACTTGATTGACATCCATATCAAATGACAACTGCAGCCATGCTAACGGGATATATTAGTGGCGGAGGATCAACTTGGAGAAAAAAAAAAACGCCACTGGGGAAAAGATGCAACAACAGCAGAGAGTTTGCATTGGTTAACAATCTCAGCAGCTTTCATTTAAAAAAAAAAATCACAATCAGAAAGATCACAAAGAGGCACACAAAAATAGTGTATGCCTCTGATAAAGTTAATGATTTCAGATTTATTAAAAGTGACTGAAGTCAGAAAATAAATGCAATCTGCTTTATTTTTCAAAATGTTGTTTTGTCTTTTTAAACAAAGCAATAACTGCTGTCTTAAGCAGCTTTCTGTTGATAGCTGAAAAACTGTTAGGGTCTGCAAACTGCAATGGATGTCTCATGCACAGATATTTCTAAGAGCAGCCCCACATTGTACTGATCATCCAGCACTCGGAACTCCAAACTATTCTATGGTGAAGGGGGGGGGAACGTAAAAGTCAAGAAAACCAAATGGGTAGATTACTGAGCATGATGGGCTTTTTCTGTGTGAATGTGCAGATGCCATATTGTGTTAGTGGGTTAATAGTAACAATAAGCACAAAGCAGAAGAAAGAGCCCAAGATCACCTTCTTCAGTGAGAGTCACCTCAAAACTTTCTACAGGGAGGGGAGAGAAGATAAACCCAGGTCAGTTAAAGAAGAGTTAGAAGAAAACAGAGGACAGGAGGGAAATACACTGCATTTCAAATTATTTCACAAGTCATTCAAGCCGGAATGATACAATTGTCAATCCTTTTTTTTCAACAGATGAAAGCATGACAAAGCATCCCTGTATACCATTTTGCCTCATTGCACACCTTCCTCTAATGAATTGCCAAGTGTGTCGGTGCAGTAGATGCCTCAAAAATATTTATTCAATTGAGTGACAATGAAATGTAGACAGTCCTCCTCAAAATAATGTCACCCTCTTTGTAAATTCTATTTGCAAAGTTTCTAACCCTGCAGTAGCTTCCCATAAACCAACACAACACAAGCAATTTAAATAGCTCAATGTTGATTTTTTTATTTTCTAATTGGCCTTCAATTAGAATATTTTGAAGACGAATGTGAATTACAATGAGGTTTAACTATTTTTGACTGCACCGCCCGAGTGCAGCTAGGACAGGAGGGACATGCGGTGGGAAATGGATGGATGGATGCATTTGTACAGATAAAGACCTTACTACGGATGGGTGTTTGATTGAGTCATCCCTCATATATTGCTGTTAAATAGTTCTGGACATGACTGCGATTAACAAGTTTCCGCGAAGTGGAAATCATTAAATAGTAATCAAATATTTTCATGACTAAAACATAAAAAAACTGTTTATGACCATCTAAATAAATTTTTACAACATTATAAGAGCCCCGTAGACATGAAATAACACATTTTAGTCACCTGTACGGTTTATTAATGCAATGCAGTAATGCTGTCTGAGGCTGAGCCAATCAGCGGCCACGATAGTGAACTGTGATTGGTTTGGTCTCCTCAAGTGGCCTACTACTATAGTCAGGGTTTCCCCAACATTTATTGATAGTGGCAGCCCGCCACGGCAAAATAAAAGCCACCACACCTTAAAAATGTGTTTATTTTGTTTTGTTTCTTTTACATAAAAACAAAATGAAGTAATATATTGTATATATATGTATATATATATATATATATATACATATATATATATATATATATACATATATATATATACATATATATATATATATATATACATATACATATACACATACATATATATATATATATATATATATATATATATATATACATATATATATATATAGCCTATAATTTGCGCATCATTGACGAGTGAGGCACCGAAAATTTGTCCGCCGAAAAAAGACTGACTGCAGAAGCAGCAAAACTGAAATAGAATGTTGTGATGATGTAAGCAATACACACGTGATTGTTTGGAGCAAAGGCAGCATGTCTGCAATGTGGCCGTACGTTGAGATGTTAAAGATATACCCGCGGACAGCAATGTGCAAATATTAAGAGGACAGTGAAGGCTTTGAAGGAAAGAAATTGCAGGTTGGGCAGCAACATGAAGCAAGTGTTACGTCAGGCTTGCTGAAGCTCTCATTGTTCGTCGCAGACATCGAGCGACAGATGAGGCTCTTAATACAAATACATTCCCCAAAAACACCAGAAAAAGATGCTAGATTTGTTGGTAGTCGTATTTGATAAAGAAAAAGACACTAAAATGATTGGAGAAGTCTCGGAAAACTTGATTAATTCCCAACAAAGTAAAATAAGCAGCAACAGTCAAAAAATAGAGCAAACAAAAACTATATAAAATAGGAAAAAAAAATATGTTATTACTAATTATTAACACAAATATGTTTTAAATGCAAATAATATGATGATGTTAATATTGACCAGGCCCTTAGCCACGCCCACACCGCCAAAGGTATGTTGGCAAACTGGAGGAAAGCTAGACAATATTGATATTTTAGTTTGTTTAGCCATCTGTATGCCTGAAAATGCTTAATTAAGATCGAATATTTTGTAGAATATGGTTAAACATAAAAAAATTCCATTGTGATGAAGCTGTAATACTTAAAGGGGAACTGCACTTTTTTTGGGAATTTTGCCTATTGTTCACAAACTATACAGTATATGACCATTGTAGCATTCAAAGCCCTCTAAAACAACTGAAAACCCTCCTGCAACGTTTTATATACACACTGCAATAATATATAAAATTTAGTAACGGACATGTTTATAATGTAATACGTAATATGTACAATATTTACCATATTTTGATCATTTTACTCAATGCTAGGGCTCATTTCTTCAGCACATTGGTTCCCATTTCCATAGCAGCGCACGTCTGTCTTCTGTCAACAAATGTGTGTTTCTACTTCCGGAAAGGCGTGTGTGTTGTAATCATGGCAGAATCGATAACAGATAACGAAGATGACTATTTTTGGACAAATGAAGATTCACAACCTTATTTTTTTTAAGTTGAACATACAAATGATGAATTGCTGCTTCTAGAGGCGAGTACTATAAATGTGGAACTTGGAACCAATTTATTTTGACATTAATGGACGGCTTACCCAAATAAACTTCCCTGGCCAGCTGGACCTAATGCACAACTGTCTATCGAGTGAGTCACACTTCAAATATTGATTTTGATACTCGCAGCAAACTAGGCCTGTTGTTACAACTACAGTTCATACGCTGTCGAGTAAACTGTGTACAAACAAAATATGAAATGTGGGCTAATACTTTACAGATTCGGTAATATGATTGTTCATGTTTTTCAGTCAGTAAAGATTGGTGTCGTATTGCAGTGTTGTGCATTACAAACAAACACGTTTTGTATTGACGTTAGCTTATCTCTTGCCGTAGCTAGCTTTTACGGCTAATCCCGTAGCACGGCGATGTGTTACTATGCTAGAAAAAGTTTTCTCCGTTATTATACAGGTTACAGAATGTAAATAAAGTATTGTTGACAGTTTTTAAATGCATTTTAAAGTGATTTAAAGGTAGAATTGATTAGTCCCATTAGCTGCATTGCTCACCATCTATGCTCACCTTTATGTTGGAAAGCGTAAAAAAAAAAAGTTTTGTCTTCTTGTCTTTTATTATGATTGTGAACTATAGGAAACATTCCAAAAATGTGCAGTTCCCCTTTAAATGCATATAAAATTCATACAAATCATAAAATAAACAGCATCCCTACTTTGCAGAAATTTACCCAAAACCTAGATTCTGAGACATGACCTGCACGATACTAAAGGGAACACTGTAATTATTCAACTTTTGGACAATCTGCGGGTATTATGTATCCAAACTGTCAGACTTGCCACTGACAGTTTGTTTGTGTTTTAGTTTTTCCTTTGTGTGTTTAGTATTTCCTGTCCTTAGTTCCTGTCAGAACTCTTATTTTGGTTCAACTTCCTGTTTGTCCCCCTGAGTGCTTTGTTTCCCCTCAGCTGAGGCTGATTGGCACCTGGCCACACCTGGCGTCAATCAGCCCGCTCCTATTTGTACCTGCTTTGTCTTCCAGTCAGTGCTGGATTATTGATTTGTCTTGTCGATGACTTCCGTATTGTCGCTCCTGTCGTGTCGTTTCATGTTCAGTCATTGCAGCGTAGCGGTAAGCTATCTTTTGGTATCTGTTTGTAGCTTACTGTTTTTAGTTCCCTGCTTCCGTTTTGTTTTCACTCTAAAAGTAATGAATTCTTTTTTCCTGTTTGCTACTCCCTAGCTTCCATGCTAGGCCCCTTTTGTTTCTTCCCAGGTTCCATGCTAAAGACCCTTTTGTTTGTTATCCGCCTTGTGCGCGTCCTTTGTTAGTACCCTTTTGTTTGTTCTTATTCTAATATTTTAATTAAATCATGTTTTCCTGTTCAATGCCTGCCTCCGTCTTTGCATCTTGGGGTTCGTCACCAACTAATTTTGACAGAATAATCCAGCACTGACTGGAAGACATAGCAAGTACAAATAGGAGTGGGCTGATTGACTCCAGGTGTGGCCAGGTACCAATCACCCGCCACTGAGGGGAAACAAAGCACTCAGGAAGACAAACAGTAAGCTGAACCAAAATAAGAGTGCTGACAGGAACTAAGGACAGGAAATACTAAACACAGAGAGGAAAAACTAAAACACAAACAAACTGTCAGTGGCAAGTCTGACACAAACTGATCTTATATTAAAAAATGTAAATAGTAAAACTTACATAAGCATGAATGTAGACTACAAAAGATTATGACTTCTAGTGAATTTGGCCTCATCATTTCTTGTTTTCTTTGACGGGAAAAAAAAACTTAGGAGTGGGCGTCACATTCATGGCAGTCCGGGAGCAGTCATGCGGTCTGAGTTGTGGGCCTCAGTGTTTGCCATAGCTCTAACGAACAAGTCACACAAAGACTTCATTAATTCCTCAGCACCTCAACACACTGTTCACATGTCAAAAATACTGTCCTGTCCTGACCCAAAATACTGTCAACAAATTGAACATTTAAGCTGCAGAAAAAAACATTTCTCATATCAAATGTTCTTATGCCAATAACAAATTACTGTTGTCAAGGTTTGCGCTGGTTTGGGTTGGAAAAATTTGAGCAACATTTGCCTCAACACAATTTGTGGAACAGACCGAAAATCACAAAGTACAGACACCCACACACACGTACTAACTTGGTGGATCCTCGTTCATGCTGTTTGACACTGAGTGTCAGCAATTGGGCTTCTATGGCTTTTACAGTGACCTGTGTTCGTTGGCACGGATGGGCCAAGTGGAAGGAGGCTGGCACAACATGCCTGGTCATCCTCACTGCCACGTGAAGCCAGACTGCCGGCTTTGTCCAGAGAGAGATACTTCACAGGGACATGGTAGCTATTCACATTAATAAGGGAGGCCCAACTGAGAGGAGTGCAGGCATTGAATTCTATTCAGTCCACACTGAAGGACCATATACAGGAGAGTTTAGGGGTCCACACATTAATGTTTATGGGACGTTTCCTGTTACCTGTTTTAAAAAGGCTGTGAAGTCTCTCTATATGCACAATGAGAAAGGGTGCAGATTTAATTGTATTGTCTTTAGAAACAATGTGCACATTTGTCAAGATTGTGAAAAAACAGCTGCTACTGGAAGATCTGAACTCTTAAGACATTACCGTAAAATCGACTTTGTAAAGAAATCACATTAGATAGCTCCGAGAGACAAGTGGACTTCACTCATTGGATCATGAGAGGTAATTGGAGATAAAAAATGGGTCGGATCAAATGGTGCCAGAGCAGAGTGGTAAGGGAGTGCAACACAAAAGATCCAGACACTCATTGACGTGAATTGGTAGAGAATGTTTTCCAGGGCAAGGGCGTGGCATTGAATGATGTCAAAAGTCATTCGAGATGTGATTTAACCCCCTCAGAGCTACTGTGGACCAAGTCCATAAACACACAAGTGTGTCTATGCGCTGAAAGTGTCGGGAAAAAATTGAGAGTATTTTATGAAAGACTATCAAAAAAGGATCAGATTGGGGAGTATTGTTACCAGCTGTTTTACAGTAAGCATCCGTTCAGATCTAGCATTTCTGCATTCAATCAACATAAACATTAATTATACGTCTCATTCAAATTTGCATTAATAAAGAGAAATAGAGAGAACGAAGACAAACTGCAGCAGCAGAAGCATTAAAACCCCTTACGGCTTACCTGCGTAGCGTAGAGGTGCATCTTTGTCCAGTGCAATTAGAGGGGGGTCCAGCAGCACTTTGTCATCATTTTCTGTCACGATGCCATGGTATGTCGTCTCAATCCATGGTTTGTGCTTATTGACTGTGAAAAAGAGGAAAAAAAATATATCACAGTCTATTAATACTACATAAAGATCTTTGAACGCCTGTAAAATCTCAATTATGCAGGTAATATGCCGATTTATAGAAGATACGGGGTTCTAAATAGAGTTATATCAGCAAGTGTATCATCTTCCTTCAGGCTAAGTAACAGGGTTTATCTAATTCATTGCAACTGTATACAAAATCTTTTTGGTCTACTGTGTTTACATTTAACTAGTTTTGTCGAGCATGATTGTTGCTCTGTGTAATGCACAGGTTGCTGTCTAGAATGTTTAAAGGGGTCCACATACTCAAGGCAGCCTGGGCTATTGTTGCTGGCGGCTGCAAAAAAGTTGCAGTGAGTGGCATTTTTGGGTCGGCAAAAACAAAACATGACACAGGGGCGATACACAGCTCTCTTACACCCAATATGGGGAGAAGCCGCAGAATGTCGTCGTTATGGCATGATCTGCCGACGTGACGCTAACCTGGGCTGACAGCACATAGGACCAGATTGCAACAGAGAGGAAACTCAAGACGTTTTATTCACACTGGTGTATACTATCTTTGTCTGGAATAGTCTGTTTGGACTTAGATGTTACATAATGGCTTTGTGCATGCTAGAGTGATTTATAAAGCTGCTTCACACAGTCTTGCTGTAAATGTATATTTTAACATTTATATTCGTCATTTAAAATACAATTTTTTAAGAGGTTGCTGTCAACATAAATCCCCAGTTCAAAAGAGGAGAAAAAAACACTGGTATAAATGCTTAACACGTAATGCGTGCAACTCATTTGACCACAGCATAATATACAAGTGGCGCTGATGTATTTAAGTTATGTAATAATCCATCTGGTTAACTACAATCGATGTACATTACACAAGACTTCATACATTGGAACATGTCACACAGATACATTGCTTTTGATAGCAGTAAATATAAAATCATGTCAATAAACAACTGTTTAGAGTTCATGTTGGCTACAATTTTTGGGGACTTTAATGGAAACTGCATCCCTTCATATTACATACATTCAGACTATCTCACCACAAATATTCTCAATAATTATGTACTGCTGAAGTAAAGCTAAACATGACAAACCAATCACTAAATGATCAAATATTTGGTGACACAAGATGATTTATACGGTCAAACAAGAAAGCATAAATACAACATAATGACATTACAACATCATTAAATGTCAGTCTAATTTCAGGCAAATGAACTGACTGGCTGATCGATGCAATGCTCTGTGTGAGTCATTACATAATTTCTAGTAATTCTCAGTCATGGCCCGATCATTAAAAACTAATTACCAACTACTCAGACAGGACTGGAATGATGCAGGGACAACAACAAATGAGAATCATCTTACGTTCTGTTCTGCACAAGCCTAACTTTAAGTGTGATACCAGGATGCACAGAGCGCAGTCGTCAAAATGTATTTTATGACTAAATCAAAGAAAACAGTGTAACAGAGACGTGCAAAGGGAGCATAGGGAAAGCTATGCACATAATGCGTACAGAGTAAAGCAAATGATCCACAATGATCCTGCTGGACAAGAAATTTTAAAAAAGACCAGAAATTAATAACAATTGTCATGGGAGATCATGAGAAATTGCCTATAAAAAAACTATTATTTTCATTATTTAATGACAATACAATTTACTAGCTAGTGTGTTAGCCTTAGATTGAAGACAACTATGAATATTGGTCGTCATAAAATCTCCTCAATTGTTTAAATGTGATATTCCAAAAGCAGAATTTTGCAAGGATAGGCTGTTGTCTTTACCAGTAATTTCAGATTGATTAAGACTAATAGATTGATTTAGCCCCATTCTGAGCATAACGTGACCTGAAGGGAAGTGGCTGTCTTTAGCTACTGCAGAGTGACTATTAAGCCAGGTCACATTAGGGCCTTGCGGTTAGAGTGTCCGCCCTGAGATCGGTAGGTCGTGAGTTTAAACCTCGACAGAGACTATAAAAATGGGGCCCATCACCTCCCTGCTTGGCACTCAGCATCAAGGGTTGGAATTGGAGGTTAAATCACCAAAATGATTCCCGAGTGCGGCCTCTACTGCTGCTCACTGCTCCCCTTGCCTCCTAGGGGGTGGAACAAGGTGATGGGTCAAATGCAGAGGGTAATTTCACCACACCTAGCGTGTGAGTGACTATCAGTGGTACTTTAAATTTAACACTGCTCGTTATTTGTCAATAGTATTTAGGGAAGAGTTGTGCTAAAATGACAATATTCAAATAAACATTTGACCATGTGTTATTTTCCAGGAATCAAATATCCACATGAAGAGTGGTCATGACAAACAGAATGTACTCAGCAATCCAGTACTCACGATGTCAGACAACAGTATATCAAACATGTGCTCTGCAGTCAAGAAAATAATTTTTTCCAGATTAGATTAACTCCACACACAGACACAATTAAGGCAGGCACATCATCTTAGGTAAAACACAAACATATGAGGAGGAAAGAAAAACTGTGTTAAATATCTCCTTGAATGAAGCGAGCAATGTAATAACTTCCGAAATGTAACTCCCACACATCTCCACTAAAATCTGAACTAAAAACATACATTTGTTAATTTTGTTTGTAGTGTGATATTGCCAACAATAGACATGATACCTGCAAAGAATGCAAAAAGCACATACTGTGTTGTAAACGCAGGTGCAGCAAGAATTTAACACTGTGCAACAATAACAAATCATTTGTACAAATCCAGACTTGATTTTTACAAAAGGGGGTGTTTTATTAACCATTCTATACAGAAAAAAGCAGTGAAGACAGGGTTTTATCATCATCAATTTTTTCAGTTCTTTTTTTTCCATGAAAAGCTTACGGATTTAGGCTTAATGAGATTAGAGCAGGGGCTTTAAAATGTGCAGAATCCTCCTTGTGTGGTATTGAGGATATTTATCTTGAGAAGACTCACATTTTCCTAATTTAACCTAATGAGGAAAGCAATTCATCTAATGGAATGTTCTTATTGTAGTAGCTCTTAAATAATCTCAGATAAGGATGGGTTTCTTTAGAATGAATAATCGAAATTAAACTGATAGACATCAAGCCACTTTGACAATCTATGTGTGTTAACTCTATTTGTATGTTTTGTTGATGTCTATTTTTACCGCCAAAGAGTGTGCTTTTTTGTGTAAAAATAGAATGACCATTATTTGAATGCAAAACTATTTAAATTTTTTGGTGCAATACATGATTGGACAATTTTGATCAATATTTTAAGTCAAAGCATAATAATTGTGTAACATACAGTCCATATATGATCATAATGGCTTCATGTCTTTGTATGAGTTTGCAATGTTTATTTCTGTTGTAGTTCCATCTAAGATGTAACCCGCAATCTAAAATGCTCTGTTATTGGTTGTATTAACCAGTGCAGCTCACTGTACTGATCTCCAACCTAATCTGAAGAAAGAAATGCCCGCTTTACTTTTGTGTTTCGTGACAACATACCCACTTAGAGGCCTACTGAAACCCACTACCACCCACCACACAGTCTGATAGTTTATACATCAATGATGAAATATTAACATTGCAACACATGCCAATATGGCTTTTTTAGTTTACTAAATTACAATTTAAAATTTCCCAAGAGTTTTGTCTTGGAAACGTCGTGTAATGATGACGTGTACGCAGGACGTCACGCGTTTTTAGGAAGTATGAGCGCTACGCACACACACAGGTAAAAGTCGTCTGAAACTTTACTATGCATCAGAGCGCGGTCAAGCAGACATGGTTAAAAACTCGCCACTTACCGGATATCAGCTGGGCTTGTGTCGTCCGTACAGCTGCCGTCGACACCCGTGAGACACGGCGCCAACACAACCGTGGACGTACAACTCCGACTATCAGGTAATATTAAACTCACTAAAACACTAGCAAGACAATAGAAAGATAAGGGATTTCCCAAAATTATCCTAGTAAATGTGTTTAAAAACATCGGAATACGTCCAAATGCTATCGCGTTTAATTTTTAAACTCTTTTTTTTTCTAGTCCGTCGCTATCTATATCTTCAAACACGAATCTTTCATCCTCGCTCAAATTAATAGGGAAATTGTTGTTTTCTCGGTCCGAATCACTGTTTTTGTTGGAGGCTCCCATCAAAAACAATGTGAATATGTGAGGAGCCCCCACACTTGTGACGTCATCGTCTGCGACTTCCGGTAAAGGCGAGGCTTTTTCAGGAAGTACCAAAAGTGGCAAACTTTATCGTCGATTTTCTCTACTAAATCCTTTCAGCCAAAATATGGCAATATCGCAAAATGATCAAGTATGACACATAGAATGGACCTGCTATTCCCGTTTAAATAAGAAAATCTCATTTCAGTAGGCGTTTAGATGCAGGGTCTGACATGAAGTGCAGAGCGAAGAGCCCCTCCTCGGTCCGAAGGCCTTAAAAAGATAGATTTATCCCAAACTATAATATATGTGCTCTCAGTACCTACAAACTATGGCAACGGTGGCACTGTAGCAAACCTATAACTTTAGATATCTGAAGATATTAGACAACTCCTCATCCAGCCGGACACAGTTCGGGCACAGAAGCAGTCACAGTCAATTGGAGGGGTGAGGGTGGAGGAGTTTATTGGGATTCAAAAATCTACTAAAATGACTCGTTTTCAAAAGCTTAGAACAGGGGTCTCAAACATGTGGCCCGCGAGACGTTGTTTTGCGACCTACGCTTAGATACGACAATTTACTGTATGTGCGGCCCGCGAGTTTAATATGAACAGAACTTGACAGCGACTTACTACCCAAAATTCTCGCTTTTCACGGAAGTCCCCATAGAATCTAGGCCGATTTTAACACAGTCACGCTATTCATGGAGTGCTGTAACGACACTGTTCTTAACACCCATTGAATTCTGCACAGGCAGTGTACAAGCCAAATTGTTTGTCACCATTGGCAGAGCAGTAAACATGTGTGACTTTGCAAGACTTATTTGGTCAACAGCTACACAAGTCACACTGAGGGTGGCCGTAAAAAAAACTTTAACACTGTTACAAGTATGTGCCAGACCGTTAACCCACACCAAACAAGAATGACAAACACATTTCAGGAGAACATCCGCACTGTAATAGGACATACACGCAACAGAATACCCACAATTCCATGCAGCCCTGACTCTTACAATACACACACCCAAGTAAGTATGCAACTGAAGAATAAATAAAAAAATCGTACATCTTTAAGACCTCAATGCATGGGTGCAGCGGCATGCAGCTCGTGTGCCACTTGGGAACACTTATAACCTGATAACACATTACTAGCTATGCAATCCGGTTCCATGGCAAATGCAACCAAAGGTGCTAAATCCAATAATAAAGGGTATCAATTGTATCCTCTGACAAGGGCAAGACAAATTGAGTCTTAAAACCATCAGTCAGAGCAACAAGCGCTGCCTGTATTGCAATGTTACCATCTACAAATAACTCTCTGACACCATGTGTCGGGGATTTCTGTAAATGTACAATTCAAAGAGTGGACATAGAAACTATGCTGTGTCACTGCAGAGCTGCTGTCCTCCATAGCCTCTGATGGAGGGCATAGATCTTTCACATACATATACGTGGCGCACACACAGTGACAAAGCAAGTGCAGAGGAATATGATGCCGCTGATATCTCACGAGTGAAGCTCCAGTAACCATATGTCAAGAATAAACATGGCACAGAATCTTATTTTCAAGCCTCCTGGCTGTTGACAGCTCAGCAACTGTCAGCCAGTGGCACAAAGAAAGACGCAGGAAGGGCTCATGTGTTTGGCTTCCCCATTTATTTTACATATTCTTGGAACACTAGTGACTTGCCAAAAATGCTATTTCACAGACAGATACCAGTCAGATAACTGTTGGTTTACACAGCAACGTCACTAAGTTCAACATGGTACATTGAACTCTATCGCAATCAGTTTTCAACGGATGTTTACTCAGCCATAGCTATATTGTTTTGCCACCAAATATTGGGAGAAGATGGCAATGTTCAGATGTGATTCCATTTTTGATTTGTGGAGACAAGAGCTCCGAGTGTCAAATTGGGCATCTTCCGATACGAGTGCAAGATGAAATTGCTATGCTGCAGAGACAGACAACTATTTCCAACTAGAGAAGAGTGCCTTGTTTTTTTTAGCAGTTTTGTTGATATGCAATATGTGATGTATCTTTCAGTTTTACGGACCATAACAACAGTATCAAAGACTATGTAAAACCACAAATTGTAAACGAAACAAAGACTTACTCAAGCAACACAAACAATTATTTTTTTAAGACAATTTTTATCTTTCTAAAAACTGCGAATAGCAGGTCAAAAAAAGTGCTGTATGCTTTCTGGCTTGTTGGGAGTGACATTGATTTTACGAAACTTTACATGCAGAACAAAAGACCAAGCCCTGTGCTCTTATAGACAGCAAAAGGCTTTTTTAAGAGAGCATCCAACCCATGAAATAAATTTGTCCATAAATTGAGGACCAGTCAGTCGTGGGTAGAAATGATAACAGATTGTTAATGTTACATTTCTGATGAGGTCTTAGATCTGCTGTATTTTCGGAGTGCTAATTTAATGCAAACTGTGAGTGACAAAACTCAAGACGAAAATGATAAAAAATACCATTACAGAACATGCAATTATACGATGAAACATCCACGTTCACATAACCTGAAGGTTATTTTCTATGAGTAATAATTAGGGCCATCAACGCATGTGATTAATACAAAAAAAATAAAAAAATAAAATAAACATATATTTATTTATATATAGATATATAATGAATCAAAATGAATCACACTATTTGTTATGACCACACGTAATCCCCGAAGTCGGCACTTGTTGTGACACAGTGCAGGATGAGTGATGAAAGGCGGCCATCCATCCATCCATTTTCTACCGCTTGTCCCCTTTGGGGTCGCTGGAGCCTATCTCAGGTGCATTCGGGCGGTAGGCGGGGTACACCAATTTCACTTCACAACACACTCCAATGTAACTTTAGATCAAACTGAGGTAATTTTTTGGCATTGCAGCTAAATATTTTCTTCTCATCGGCACACTACAAGTTTAAAATAGCATCCCAAAGCCAAGCACATACCGGCTTTCCACAAGGCAATAAAAAGCATTAAAAGGATTTTGCGAAAACAAAGGCCTTAATCTGCATTGAAAAGCATTGAATTTGATGTCCAGAGGCGTTAAAATTATTTTATTCAATTGTAGGATGGCACCAATAGTAGTAACTCAGTCAATCGACTGGTACATGAAAACAAACTCAAAAAATTTGCTGTCATTGACAAATTGCTGCGTCTGTCTGTTTCTTTTCTCTGGCCGCGACTTTCAAACTGCACACAAGAGGTCTTGTAAGGTTTGAGAGCTTGAAAAGCGCTGCCTCAATACGACAAATGAAACGGTTTTGGGGGCCCAAACGTTGCCATTCTTTGGTGACTTTAGCAGTTTAGTCATTAACTGTGATGATCATGTTAACGAGGAAGCTGAGCTTGTTTTATACACGATTCTCAGCCGTCTCCACTTCAATGACACACCTCATGTGACCTGCGGTGGCCTAGGATGGACAAACAAGACAATTCTCACAACAGACCACAATTCTTATTTTCTAACATTCCCACAGTAAATGAACACTTTATAACTTGATATCTACCGTAACCATTTTAAAAAACTGTGTGGGTGTAAAATACAATCAATTAAAGATGTTTAATTGACTCAGTTTATTTTTAATGCATCTAAAGGGTTTGCAAATAATCAATGATGATTATTTTTATTTTTATTTTTCACCAACAATCCAGACCATACTGTCTTCAACCTTTTGTATTTCCCATAGTTCAACTCTTTACTACAGCATATGGGATAATTAACAAACAGGACAATAATGGTAATATTACAAGCTTAAGCTTTTTAGGTTAGACAAAAAATCTGCTTGAAAACAAACCAACGAAGGGTACTCTTTAGGAAACAAATAATTGGTGTTTACAATCAAGTGTGACACTATTGGGGAACCTCTTCAAAGCCCTCGTACACAACAGAGAAACCTAAAAAAAACCACAAAGTGAATGTCCCTTTACGGTTGTTTGGCTCTTTTAAAAGAGACCTAGCTAAAAGGAGTTTGACCTAGTAACCATGATGAAATACTTCCGGTAAGAACTTTAGAGCCACAATAGCTTCTAGTAATCCTAAGACTCACAAGGACACATGTCGAGTCTGCGTCCAACACAGAGAGCATCGCACGTGTCCAGCCACTGTAGCCTATAACCCTTGCTAATGCCACAGACTAAAGTAAATACATCCGTGCCAGACTGCTAACATGCTTCTGGTCACCCACAAGGGGAGCCTGAGAAATACTCAAGCAGCTGTCCACATTGCAACATCATGACTGCGTCATGCTGTCTTTATCGGACAAAGCCTGGCAGCCTCTGAGAGCATGTTGTGTAATGATGCTGCAGGCAAGAGTCATGTCCGTGTCCCGTGGCAACCAACAGCTCTGCTTTATTGATTGAACTTACATCTATTTGGTACATTTATGGCTGGTAACATGCTCATTAAAAGGTCAAACCAGTGCTCTCACTGAGCAATTAATAGAGAGGCCATATAACTACCAGTTCATTACTATTTAGGCCTGGGCCGATAACAGATTTTGCTGTACGATATATTAACCTAAAAATTTGAGCCGATAAACAATGTTACTGTCAACATTAATTGGAGACCAAATCAACCACTGATGTAATGATAGTACATAATGCAAATATACCCTTTCAAAGGCAATTTCTGTATTTCTTATTTATTTTGGGGCCGAGCAGCAGAGCAAGTTCCGCAAAGCAAACTTGCGGAACAGCAATCTATTGAACTTGCTGTGTTCAATAGGTGTGTTGTTACTTCTATACACCTTTTTGAGGCCCTTGACATGCACGAAAGGTCCCCATATTTTGCAGGTATTGCGAAAAATTTTTTTATTTTTAGGCTTCTGAAAATTTTATTTCAAATGAATCTCTCTAGGGCCACTTTCAAAATTAGATTAAAAAAAAAGCCCCTTCTACCAATTTCGCAGGGGGCGTCTATCATGACAGGACGCATATAAAAGTCTCAAGAACCCATACCTAAAAGCGCACAGTAAGTTGGCCATATTGGTTTTCGTCATCCATTTTTTGGCGATAAAAAAGGACTCGTACTTTAACAAACTCCTCCTAAGGACTTTGACCAAATGAATCAAGGTAAAAATTGCAGATACTACACCTGCGCCAAAAGATGTGGACATGGCTTGGCGCCAAACTTTGATCTGATGGTTAGCCACAAAAAATAAACGTTACATACTCAGCTCCACTAGGTCAGCTCTTCATATATTTTGGTAGATATGTTGATGACGCCCTGAAGTGGCCTATGGGTCAGTACCTGTTTATTCTCATTCGAAGTGGGCGGAAGTTGGCGACGAAATATGCTCCATGCCATTACCAATCAAACTGTCATTACTGCACTTTAGATGATCGGATCTTCATCCTTACGGACACAAGGCTTTAAGGCTGGCGTCTGAACATACCAAGACGTTAATTTCAACACTACCCTTGCGCCCTTGTAATGAAAAATTACAACAGTCATAACTTAATTTGACATGCACCAATCGTTCTGAATTTTTCTTTGCAAGCGTCATGCACGCTGGCCAACTCATGTGAACCTCCAGGTACAATGCGGGGTGAAGGCTCGTTCATCACTGCTCACAGCATTAATTTCACAATGTAATTTTTAAATCTCCCGGTCAAATAAAAAACAAACAAAAAAAAAAACAATAAAATATACTCCGTCTGTTAGCAAAATGTTGCACTTGAATAAAAATCACAACCAAAAGCAATGCAATAGGTTGTGTCTGTAATAAGGAGCGGCTAGGGACCCTCAAATAAACCAAATAAAACAATAAATAAAATAACTAAATAAAGTATTGACAAACAGAGTTGTTATTCAATATCAAACATGTAGGCAGAGGTAAAGTTGTACATCACTTAACTTACTATCAAGTTAGGACCATTTCAGTAACAATTTAAACACTACAGTATAAACATGTGTATTAACAATTTGTAAAAAAAAACAACTTTAGTCCCAGCAATCAACACCAAGATGACAACATGACCAATGACAAACATCAGCAGAGCTTTTTGAAATGATAGTTTTTCAACAGTATTAAAGGGGAACTGCACTTCTTGACTATCGTTCAGAACTATTATGTGAGACAGAAAGACAGGGTTTTTTTCCACCCGCTTTCTAACAAAAAAAATCGGCTTGTTCTAGATGGCTAGCAATGCAGCTAGTTGGAGCAATCAATTATACCTCTTAATCACTTTAAATATGCATTCAGAAACCGTCAACAATACTTAATTGTTCCATAACAATACTTAATTGTTCCATAACCCGTATACTACCTAAGCTGTCGCGACATTGTTATTGTAAGAACGAACATTGAGGAACTCTTTTTTCTAGCATATTTACACATCGGCATGCTATGGTATTAGCCGTAAAAGCTAGCTACGGCAAGTGATAAGCTAGCTTCTACGTCAACACAAAACATGTTTGAGTTTATAATGCACAACACTGCAATACGACACCAATCTGTACTGATTGAAAAATATGAACAATCATATTATAGTATCTGTAAAGTATTATCCCACATTTCATGTTTTGTTTGCACACAGTTAGCAAGACAGCATATGTACAGTAGTTGTACTAACACGCATGGCGTGCTGCGTGTAATCATAATCGATATTAAATACGTTTCCTGTTGATTTTGGGTAAACACTCAATTATGTCGAAATAGCTTGGCTCCAAGTTCTGTATTTATAGCGTCAAAATCGCTTTCACCTCACTTTCCAGGCTTCTGTCTGCTTTAGCGTCTCACTCTTCCTTTGTGCTGGCTTCTATAAGCAGCAGTATATTTAGCTTCAAAAGAGTTAGGTTGTAAAACCTCATTTGTCCAAATATAGTCCTCTTCGTGGTCTGTTATCAAGTCTGCCATAATTAGAAAACACACTCATGTTTGATTCCAGAAGTAGGAACAAACATTTGCTGCCGGAAGTCAGATGTGCGGTGCTATGGAAACAGAAATCAATGCGCGGAAGAAATCAGACCCGGAAATGATTACAATTATCAAAATACAGTATAAATTTAACATATTACATTATGTTATGAATGTATCTGCTGCTACATTATATGTATCTTAACTATATATATTAGAGATGCGCGGTTTGCGGTCTCATCCGCGGAGTCCGCGGATAAACCGCGTGTCGGGCGGGTGACATGACGAAAAAACAGATGTTAATTAGATTCGGGCGGGTCGCGGTTGAATCATCTGAAAATATTTGATATACTACATGGTTCTGGGATCGGTATCCTTTGCCATTCAAAGAGCCATTTAAGACCCGTGTCACACAGCGAAGAAGTCAATAGGAGACGCTAATATTCTCTAGAATGACTACCGGCAGGGCTTCACGGTGGCAGAGGGGTTAGTACGTCTGCCTCACAATACGAAGTTCCTGCAGTCCTGGCTTCAAATCCAGGCTCGGGATCTTTCTGTGTGGAGTTTGCATGTTCTCCCCGTGAATGCGTGGGTTCCCTCCGGGTACTCCGGCTTCCTCCCACTTCCAAAGACATGCACCTGGGGATAGGTTGATTGGCAACACTAAATCGGCCCTAGTGTGTGAATGTGAGTGTGAATGTTGTCTGTCTATCTGTGTTGGCCCTGCGATGAGGTGGCGACTTGTCCAGGGTGTACCCTGCCTTCCGCCCGATTGTAGCTGAGATAGGCGCCAGCGCCCCCCGCGACCCCAAAGGGAATAAGCGGTAAAAAATGGATGGATGGATGACTACCGGCAGTCACCCAGATAATAAGTATTAGGGCGTGCTATGAAGTCATTTACCTTGTTGTCCTCTACAGCATGTACGATCTGCTTGTCAGTCCAGCAACATGTTGTGTGTGGCTTCCGCAGCAACACGCACACGACTGGAAGGCATACTGGGTGACACAGAGTACACTAATGGTTGTGATATAAACAATTTTAACACTCTTAGTAATATGCGCCACTCTGTGAAGCCACACCAAACAAGATTGACAAACACATTTCGGGAGGACATCATCCCAGTAACACAACATAAACGCAAGACAACAAATACCCATAATCCTTTGTATCATGACACTTCCTGACTATTTTATACACCCCGCTAGCAGCAAAACCTCACATTCTTACATATGTCACAAACTGTGACGTCACACGTCACATACATGCCCTCGCAGGGCAGAGAAGTTGCGACGTGGCTAACGGTAGCTTCTAACGTAGCCGTACGAGACAAACAAGGTGCGGATCTGGTAACAAATGAAGGAAGATTTAATTCCCAATAACAACAGCAGGGTTTCCATCGTCTGGCGGTGGTTCGGCTTCAAGTGGGAATATGTCGAACAGATAGCGTTGCTATTAAAAGTAGCATTACTGCTAATATGTAGCATCATTTGTAAAGTCACTCGCTAGAGAATGAAGAGAATTTCATAACCTTAGTAACCTACCACATAGTGAAGGACAAATACTATTTGATTTCCTATTACGCAGCTCATTTTTATTTGACACTTAAAATGTCTCTGACAATCTTGCAATTTATGTTTTGGAAATGACATGAATGTTTGTGCCATTGCTTAATAACTTTAATAAATACACTTTTGGTCAATTGACTTAGTTGTGATTTCCCTCTCTGCATGAAAGTTTAAAAGTAGCATATATGAATGCAGTATGAAGAAGAATGTTTTAATGTAGACACATAGAATCATCATACTGCTGTGATTATATGCATCAAGTGTTTATTCAAGGCCAAGGCAAAATATCGTAATATATATCGTATATCGCGATATGGCCTAAAAATATCGCGATATTAAAAAAAGGCAATATCGCCCAGCCCTAATATATATATATATATATATATATATATATATATATATATATATATATATATATATATATATATATATATATACATATATCTCGACTTGCTCTGTGTTCTTAAAACGTTGCTGGAGGGTTTTGAAGTTGTTTTAGAGGGCTTTGAAGGCGATTCCCATTAGCCGCATCTTTTCTTTTATTATCTTTAACATTTTTTTTTTTTTAAATACGTGTGTTCTTGTCTCTTATAATGATTGTGAATGATAGGCAACATTCCAAAAACGTGAGAGGTTAAAGGGCAGCACGTCTTTGTTAATGTAGTGATTTGAACCACACTTTCGGTTTTGTTTGCACTGACCTTGTTACAAAACGCCTCAATGAGTGTGCACTGTCGAGACAAAAGCTCTGCATCTTTATGTGCATGTATTTTATCAGTTTGAAATACTAGTTGCTTTTCAAGTGGGCATAAAAGTTTGTTGTGTTTTTTTTTTTTATTGTTGGCACCATTCTCGCACAAATTCGGCAAATTGGCTACTTTGTGTTGATAGTACAAATTTAAAACTGAAATATTACACACTAGTGTGGTGGTATTTGGTTTTGTGATAATCTTGTTCTCTATGTTTGCTACTGTGTTTGTCACGGGCAAACCTGTTGTAGTGTGTGATGCTTACAACCTTACCTCTCTGCACAAACACCAAGGCCCAGTCTCCATTAAGTCGGATAACTCCTTAAACTAATAATTATTTAGCCTAAGCCCTGTGTCACCCACACTAACTCATCGTTTAAGGTTCCCCTCCTCGGATAATTTTTTACACAGGTAAGTACGCCGTGTATTTATTGAATCTCCAGCTCTTAGCTCTCTGTTGATTAATCGATCCTTTACAAACTGAGTTCGGAGAGAAAGTAATGTCAGAAAGACCGCACCGCACACAGGAAGTGACATCAGAACGAATGCGCCACAGCCAGCTTCATAACAACCAGTTTTGTAACTCGGAAGCAAACAGTGGAAAGATGGAGGCGATTCTTCCCGACATCCATGTGTTTCTCCTTCTTCTGCATGTACAGGCGCTTGTAGAAATCACACATGAATACCTTAAGACAGGGGTCTCAAACTCAATTTACCAGGGGGCACTGGATGCAGAAACTGGGTGAGGCTGGGCCGCAAGAAAAGATTTCTTAAAAAATCTAACATGCACTTTTTAATGAATCCACCATCTATGAATGGCTTTCCCGTCCTAGAATTGCTAGGGCAGGAAAGCCAACCCTCACGATTTATCCGGGAGACTCCTGAATTTCAGTGCACCTCCCGACAATCTACCGGTGCAACCATTTTCCCGATTTGGTCCCAATTTTCACCCGGCCGACATTATTAAGGGCTTCCGTGACTACACTGCCTTTAACGTCCTCTACAACAGTGCTTCTCAAACTTTTTTCAGTGATGTATCCCCTGTGAACATTTTTTTAATTCAAGTACCCCCTAATCAGAGCAAAGCATTTTGGTTGGAAAAAAGAGATAAAGAAGTAAAATACAGCACTATGTCATCAGTTTCTGATTTATTCAATTGTATAACAGTGCAAATATTGCTCATTTGTAGTGGTCTTTCTTGAACTATTTGGAAAAAAAGATATAAAAGTAACTAAAAAACTTGTTGAAAAATAAACAAGTAATTCAATTATAAATAAAGATTTCTACACATAGAAGTAATCATCAACTTAAAGTGCCCTTAGGGGATTGTAATAGAGATCCATCTGGATTCATCAACTTAATTATAAACATTTCTTTACAAAAAATGAATCTTTAACATCAATATTTATGGAACATATCCACGAAAAATCTAGCTGTCAACACTGAATATTGAATTGTTGCATTTCTTTTCACAGTTTGTGAACTTACATTCATATTTTGTTGAAGTGTTATCCAACACATATATTCATTAAGTATTAATGACTGCTATTTTTTAGAACGTTTTTGATAAATCCCACTTAACCCTTGGCATACCTTCACGTAACGTACCATCTATAAGAAAACTAGTGCTCTACAACTCGTCAATGCGCACATAACACAACCAACGGTGACAGCTCAGGAACATGTTGTGTAAGACATGTGCAGAACAACGTCAGTGGCTGCTAGACGTAGTTACTCCACAGCCATACAGGTTACACTGTGGGTGGCCGTATAAACGACTTTAACACTGTTACAAATATGCCCCACACTTTGAACCCACACCAAACAAGAATGACAAACACATTTTTGGAGAACATCCGCACCCTAACACAATTTAAACACAAGAAAACAAATAACCAGAACACCTTGCAGCCCAAACTCTCCCAGGCTACAATATACACAACCTCAACTGACGCAAGTAGGGAGGGTTGGGGTGTGGGGGGTTGGTGGAAGAGTCAGGGCTGCATGGGATTCTGGGTATTTGTTCTGTTGAGTTTATGTTGTATTACGGAGCGGATGTTCTCTTGAAATGTGTTTGTCGTTCTTTTTTGGTGTGGGTTTACAGTCTGGCACATGTTTGTAACAGTGTTAAATTTTTTTACGGCCACCCTCAGTGTGACCTGTGTAGCTGTTGACCAAATATGTCTTGCAACGTCACACATGTGTACTGCTCAGCCAAATGTAACAATCAAATAGGTTTGCACGGTGTCTGTACAGGATTGAGAGGGCGTTAAGAACAGTGACATTGCGGCACCCGCTGAGTATTGTTGATCGGGTAAAAATCGGCAGGGATTACCATAGAATGGATACCGTGAAAATTGGGAACGTTTGGAAGTATGACGCTGTCAAGTTTCGTTCATATTAAACTCGCGGGCCGCAAATACATTAAATTGTCATATCAAAGTGCGGGCCACAAAATAACGTCTCGCGGGCCGCAATTGGCCCTTGGGCCGCATGTTTGAGACCCCTGCCTTAAGAGAAGGAAATGTGCGATTACAGCTATTTCGGATAAAACACATCTCAGATGGCAAGATGGCAATGGAAGAACGGCAGTCTGGTGGGATATGTTTTTCAACAAGTGTGTTGTGCTGGAGGAATGGCAAGAGAACGTTCGAATGTCCAGGTCAGCTGTGATTCTACTTACCGAAAAACTATGTCCTTTAGTCGAAAAAGAGACAACGAGAATGCGGGTTCCCGTGGATGTGATAAAAAAAAATTAGCATGGGCTTTATTACCTGGCCGACGAGTGAAGACTGCGGAAAACAGCAAATGCATTTGTACTGGCAAAGCAGACTATCAGTTATTGTCCGCGATGTAAGTCAAGCTTCAACATCTATGTCTGGAGAATATATAGTCATCAAAAAAGAATGGACAATAAGGTGAAGGCAAAAGAGTGAGGAGTGCCCAGACCAGATATCTAGATCCCTAGATTGATTGTTGTAAAATGTTCTTCATCAAATTGTTTACTTCGACAAGTCCATTAAAGATTTGATTATTTTATGATGGCTCCGGTGTGATTCACTACAATAGGGACCCACTGCACATTGGATTACAGTTAATTAAAATATCACAACACTGGATATTTCTCAGATAAGTTACATTTAATTTAAGAACTTGCACACAAAGCAACTATGACGTGCGCATTTTCCGCAAATGCGTACTAGGTCGCGTTGCGCCGGCGGACGGTGGGGTGGGAGGTCTGGGTCTTAAAGGGGAACATTATCACAATTTCAAAAGGGTTAAAAACAATAAAAATCAGTTCCCAGTGGCTTGTTGTAATTTTTTGAGTTTTTTTCAAAATTTTACCGGTCCCGGAAAATCCCTAAAAAAAGCTTTAAAGTGCCTTATTTTCGCCATCTTCGAAACCACTATCCATTTTCCTGTGACGTCATACAGTGCTGCCAATACAAACAACATGGCGACTACCACATTAGCTCGGATTCAGACTCGGATTTCAGCGGCTTAAGCGATTCAACAGATTACACATATATTGAAACAGATGTTCGGAGTATGGAGGCAGATAGCGAAAACGAAATTGAAGAAGAAACTGAAGCTATTGAGCGAATAGCTAATGACGCTATTTGGCCATAGCGTGGGTGTACCTAATGAAGTGGCCCATAGCATGGCTGCCTTATTAGCATCGCCGGTAAAATGTGCAGACCAAACGATCAGGACTTTCGCATCTTGTGACACGGGAGCAACTTAAATCCGTCGATTGGTAAGTGTTTTTTTCGCATTAAATGTGGGTATCTAGTTTCAAATATACATACAGCTAGCGTAAATAGCATGTTAGCATCGATTAGCTGGCAGTCATGCCGTGACCAAATATGTCTTATTAGCACATAAGTCAACAATATCAACAAAACTCCCCTTTGTGATTTCGTTGACTTAATCGTTGCAAATTCATCTGCAGGTTATCCATACATCTCTGTGCCATGTCTGTCTTAGCATCACCGGTCAAATGTGAAGACACTCTGGTACATTCAATGGGGGTCTGGCGGCAGATTTCTTGCCAGTGGTGCAACTTGAATCCCTCCCTGTTAGTGTTGTTACACCCTCCGACAAGACACCGACGAGGCATGATGTCTCCAAGGTTCCAAAAAATAGTCAAAAAAGGGAAAATAACAGAGCTGAGACCCGGTGTTTGTAATGTGAAAATGAATATGGTGGGTGTGTTACCTCGGTGACGCCACGTTCTGACATCATCGCTAAAAGGCCGATAAACAGAAAGGCGTTTAATTTGCCAAAATTCACCCATTTAGAGTTCGGAAATCGGTTAAAAAAATACATGGTCTTTTTTCTGCACCATCAAGGTATATATTGACGCTTGCATAGGTTTGGTGATAATGTTCCCCTTTAAACGATGGCATTGTGCGTGTGTGTGAACATTACCTGAAACCACAAAAGACAAAGTTGACAAACCCCAGGCCTCTAAACCTAAATACTCACCACAACAAACATTTTGCTGAAACATGTTTTGCTAAGGATCTAGCTCAAAATCATTAAAAACAACGTGCTCAAAAACAAAAAAGACAAGTACGGTTGTAATTGCGTGGAACACAAACAAATGCTGTTGCCTGGCAGGCGAACTGAGAGGCGCTCCTGTGTGGAAATCGGTTTATTGATGTGGTTTAATTCCAACATAAGTGTAAATTTCTGCTATGGACAAAGTATTTATAAGCCCTCAGCAAAGCTTTCACACACACTTACAAAAAATTCTTATGTTTTCAAAAACCTTCGTACACTTTGAAATCAAGGTATTTTTAACATGTAACCTAAATGGGTAATAAAAAATTTTTGTCGAGACTTACAGAACCGCAGTAGAAACTTTAAAACATTTTTAATAAATTCTTCTCATTGCAGTTAAAAAAGAAATCTCAAAAGTAAATTGTAAAAAACAATATATGTCAGTTGAATTGCCCATTTGAAATCTCTTGTTATTACAATAAATAAAATATCAAAATCAAGACTCTTTTTTTTAATAGTTTTCAGTAATACAAAAACTTAATTGACTAATTTATTAGCAAGATGCTCCTGTTTCTCAAGAGATGTGTACACACTAGAATTGTAGTTGAACGATGACACAAATTTGCAAGACCATCACAACCCCCACAATTATAAAAAGTGGTAGTTTTATCTCACAGAAAACATTTTTGTTGGACTGTGTAAACATTTCGCCTTGGCAGCTTGCTGTTCATACTGTATTGGTGGGTGTAGTGATAAAAAGAAGGAAAAATCCAGATGTTGCTGCATTTAAGCGATAAGCAGAACTTGCCGTTACCAGGGAAAAAGACAAAACATAGTTGAATGTCTAAAATAGCAAAATAATAGTAGAACTAAAATGGGATTCACGGCACAGACTATATAATGGGCAAGTAGTCAAAGACAGTCGCTCCGACCTTTCAAAGCCCTCTATCAGGGAAAAGATTTTCAAGGTTCTTTTGCAGTGCAGCTCTTCATGGCAGCTTCAGGTTGTACTGAGGTCAGCCAAATTGCTGCCAATTAGGTGAAGGCATGTGATGCATGCAGCTTCATGTTAAGGACGGATTTCAGTGGTATTCAAGTGGCTGTCTTAATTGCATGGACCAGGAATAATCAAGAGAGAATCTGCTCACGTTCTGTAACAGTGAGCACACGTCTTTATTTGTCCATCTCGTCGCGCAACCTCCTAAGCTTGTTGATGTGAGCCACCTCCAAAACAGAGTGGGCACTGTTCAAGGAGGACTTGAGCAGTCTGAAACCACAGGGACCTCCGATTTCAACACAGGAGCGCCTCTCAGTTCGCCTGCCAGGCAACAGCATTTGTTTGTGTTCCACGCAATTACAACCGTCCGACATACTGGTACACCCACTGCGACCGTAGAACTCCTTTTAGAAGGAGGTGGGGTGAGGGGTTTGTGGGGTCTAGAAGATGCAAAGCCTTGAAGGCAATTCAATTGCGTCTCTGTGCAAATGGCACAAAAGGGCCAGTGAGAGTGAAGAAGTGAGACTTTGGGAGCGGTTGGGTGCAGCCAACCTGCCCGGGCAGGTGACACAATCTCTGGTTTCAGGGTTCCTTTGATACGTAAATGTGGACATGCCCCTTCAAGAATAATTAAAAATGCATCCTGCACACTTGTTGTTTTGCACTACAATTACAAACTCATGGCCAACATTTAAATCAACCAAAGGCCTCACATGAAACACTTCTGAAACAACTTTCGAGTCATCTCTTACATACTTAATATTCACAACTCAACGACCCATTCTTGACAGTTCACTGACTCCATTCAACCCAACAAGGGACCAATGAGAGGAAAGTCACCACTGCCCCATGTTGGCTCCACTATTCCCAGGGCTTATTTCTTAAGGCACACTGGTGCGATTTCCCCCAAGCGGCTTCAACAGTTTGACGCTTTCTGGGGATTATTTCATGTACACATTCTTGGAGGTCTTGAGTCCTGGTTCTTTGAACAGAAGGCACATTGTGACGTGCCGTGTAGAAATCCAAACCCACAAGTCCGGCCCTAAAATAGTCCTTTGTTGCACGGGAAACCCTCTGAAAAAAATCAGCTAGCTTGTAAAAACAAGAACTCCTGTAAGATGCCAAGTCAAGTTAATCAGGGCAATACGGGCCAAGACATTTGGTAATGTTTACTCTGACACCCACAAGGACTGTCTATGTTTTAATCACTCTTTTGTAACTAACTAGTGAAGAATAACCTAAATATATATTGTATGTATATAGTATGTATTAAGTCAGGTCAAGTTAATTTAATTTTTTTCTTACCTAACATAGTGCCAGAACACAACAGAAGTCAGTTAACGTCCTTTTGCAACTTACCATTTCTCCTGTGCTCTCTGTACTACATGTGAGGGAACAATCACATTAATTACAAATTTATTTTTTATTTATTGTTGATTATGAAAGATGGTAGTTATTAAATGTAATTCAGTCCGTAGCAACATACATCATTCATATCTGTTAGATGAGTGATAAAGTGACACAACTGTGAAATATATGGAACAAATCGCTGACCTTCAAGTAAATACAGTTCTGTCAATCAAAATCACCAACACGGACGGACATGTTGAGAATGGCTGCTGACATATGTATTTTTTGCTTTTGGGCCCGATATGTTTAACATCCAGCATTGTAAGCTATTGGATAACCAACTATAAAAGTGAAGTGAATTATATTTATATAGGACTTTTTCTCTAGTGACTCAAAGCGCTTTACATAGTGAAACCCAATATCTAAGTTACCTTTAAACCAGTGTAGGTGTCACTGTGAGCAGGTGGGTAAAGTGTCTTACCCAAGGACACAACGGCAGTGACTAGGATGGCAGAAGCGGGGATCGAACCTGGAACCCTCAAGTTGCTGGCACGGCCATTCTACCAACCGAACTATACCGCTCCTAGTCCAAACTAGAGATGGGTATCGTTTCGATTTTGATTAATATCATTATCGGTACTTTAATAACAGTGCTCGTGCTAAAACAGTGCCTGAACTAATAAAATGAAAAACATAAAACAAAAAAAACTGTTTAAAGGCCTACTCAAACCCACTACTACCGACCACGCAGTCTGATAGTTTATATATCAATGATGAAATCTTAACATTGCAGCACATGCCAATACGACCTTTTGAGTTTACTAAATTGCAATTTTAAATTTCGCGCGACGTATCGTGTTGAAAACGTCGCGGTATGATGACGCGTGCGTTTGACGTCACCGGTTGTAGCGGACATTTTTTTCCAGCCCGATCCAAGTTATAAGTAGTCTGCTTTAATCGCATAATTACACAATATTCTGGACATCTGTGTTGCTGAATCTTTTGCAATTTGTTAAATTAATAATGGAGAAGTCAAAGTAGAAAAATGGAGGTGGGAAGCGGTGTATTGCAGCTGCCTTTAGCAACACAAACACAGCTGGTGTTTCCTTGTTTAAAATTCCCGAAGGTGAAGCTTTACTATGGAACAGAGCAGTCAAGCGAACATGGATCCCAACCACATATCAACCTGCAGGTTTCGGTGAGAAAATTGTGCTAATAAGTCGGCTCTTACCGTAGACATGAGCGGAGCTTGCGTCCTCATGCAGCTGCGTGGCTTCCCTCGGAGACACTGGCGGTCACCACAACCCTCCGACATATAATCTCACTAAAACACTAGTAACACAATAAGCAGAAAAGGGATTTTCCAGAATTATCCTAGTAAATAAATGATAAATGGGTTGTACTTGTATAGCGCTTTTCTACCTAGTAAATGTGTCTAATAACATCTGAATCGCTTCCACTGCCCTCGCCTTTTTTTTTTTTTTACTTTTTTTTCCCCTAGTCCTTCACTCTCACTATCCTCATCCACGAATCTTTCATCCTCGCTCAAACTAATGGGGAAATCGCTTTCTCGGTCCGAATCGCTCTAGCTGCTGGTGGCTATGATTGTAAACAATGTGAGGATGTGAGGAGCTCTACAATCAGTGACATCACGCGCACATCGTCTGATACTTCCGGTACAGGCAAGGCTTTTTTATTAGCGACCAAAAGTTGTGAACTTTATCGTCGATGTGCTCTACTAAATCCTTTCAGCAAAAATATGGCAATATCGCGAAATGATCAAGTATGACACATAGAATGATTGATTGAAATATTTATTTCAAACCTTCACAGTACAACAAAATACTTTTTTTTTATTTTTTACATTTTGGCAGAGATAATCATGCAAGGCTTAAAAAGGGGTTGGATGAAGCAGATGCTTATAAGATCCCAACCCCTCTCACTCATTCCACATTTAACATAAACAATATAATACAAGAACAATACTATATCAACAAAAACAAGAAAAACTCTTGTACACTAACAAAACGATAGTACCACTGTTTACTATGAGACAGGACAAGACGAGACAAAACATAAACATGCACACACACACACACACACACACACACACACACACACACACACACACACACACACACACACACACACACACACACACACACACACACACACACACACACACACACACACACACAGACACACACACACACACAGGCCCAAACACTCTCTGACCATCCCATCGCACTCTCTTTCCTCCTCGTACTTCTTCTGCTATCCCCGTTTAACTAAGAAAATCTCATTTCAGTAGGCCTTTAATGTAATTGTATGACATTTAAGTTGAACAGACTAGTAATTTAAATGTCAATTATATAAATTAAATTATAAACAAGAATACATTAAAAAAATAATATAATCATAATCCTTGCAGCAATACAGAACATACAAAAAACAACTTACTTGTGTAATGTTAATACTCATAATTACGGAGGTTTGTGAATGCAACTTCGCTCGACATTGGTCGTTGGTGCATAGTGAGGAAGTGCTGTGGTGCCGCTGTGGCTACGGGGCTCCTTTTGGCATGTAAATGTTGGCAATAAAGTTGAAAACGTGCACCAGACTGAGTGTTTATGTTAGGATGCTACATTACTTAAGAGACGTTACTTGTAAAATATCAGCGCTAACCATTTGTTGCAGGTGGCTGAGGCTGCATTCAATTAGCACAGAAATTAGAGACTGATAGCATCTCAATTTTTCGGTCAGTAAGGACCGTTTGGTGCTATTATGAAACCAGGTTTCGGTGTCTAACCCTAGTCAAGTCTACTGGTGTTGCACTTTTGAGATTTAATGATGTTATCCGGCTTAATGAAGACGCACGCTCTTGTAATTTAGCAGCACCAGAAAGAGAGAGAACACGAGAACAACAGTGAGGTCACTGTCAGCTGCAGGCAGTCACATTGTTTCCATTTGTCTTAACACAGCAAAATGACATATGCTACATTTATGTCCTATGGCTAAAAGGGGACAGAATCAGCATGTGCAAAAATGGTACACCTGAAAAAATAAGGTTTTGGATTTGTTTTAATTTCAATGTACTATGACGCTCCAAACACAGAGAAACCTGCCAGATGAGAAAACCAATAACTTGGTGACCATGTTCAATGCTGCAAAAGAGACTGATGGGCAATCTTCAATGGATCAATGAAAGACTCTTCCTGTTAAAGTGTGACTAAGGTAATTCATTTAAATCCAATAAGTTCATTTGATGAACAATGACGCAGGTGTGTCTTGTATGGTGTTTACAGAAGTAAACTATTAAGTGTAACATTATAACAAAAAACAACAATAGCAACACAAGCTATACAAGTTTGGTTACATGACCAGCGTTTTAACACAAATATTTTCTAGTGCAGATAAAACTACCTAGCATTAAAAAACAAATGAAGATATCACTGGCATTCAAATCAAATGTTGACACACCACATCATTATTAGCCAAGCCTAGAAATTGACCTGCTTCTGGGGTCATAAAATGAGTAGGAACAGCAGACTCAAGACATGCAGCAGAACCAACAGCATGGTGATAAAACACAAAGCTGTGGCCCTTAACACAGATGGTTGTTTCACACTTCTCCTTTGTCTGATAACTATAGGGAAGCCTGCAGGTGCACAAACATCGATGGGCCGTGTTTACCATTTTAACAGTACCGACTGGTTTTGTTTTGTGCAATTCCCACTTTTCCATCAAAGTGTAAATCTCCTGGAAAAATTTGTAAAAATACAGGATTTCCTTACATCACAACACCTCACCATCTACTCAATTTCATAACATTTTACAGCAGTTTATGAATTTCATACATTGTAAGTTTCCTCGTGAGAAACCCTAAAGTATTGCGAACACTTAAATACAATCAATTCTAGGCTCCTTCACGTAGCTTATAATTGAGACATTTTTCAAGGTGGCTGACATCATTAGCCGTGTAAACGCTGCAGTGAAAAGAAATGGCAACTCTTTACAAGAAGGGCACAGGCTGGTTTTTGAGTAGTGTTTATAACTATCGACTTGATTAATTCATATCTTTAAGCACTAAATACTGGTATAATATGTGTATATATTGTACCTGCTAATAAAGTTATGTTTGAGTTGTAAATAAAAAAACAAAAGAAAAACACGGATACCAGTAAAAAGAGGCCAGAGAAGGGGTTTGTTCGTCAAAATTCATCCTCGGTGTATAGAATACGCTAGGCAATAACTACGTAGCCAAAAACACTTTGAATCTTAGTTGTTAAACTTCACACCCCATTCAACCGTTGCGGAATTTCCTTCCTATGTTACGTCTCTAAGGCCCCATTTACACTAAGTCGGATAAGGTTATCCAGGGTAAGTCACACCTAACCTTATCCGTGTCCACACACAACAATGCCACCGTTTAAGACCCCCGCCCCCCTCCATCCGCCGGGGCAAAGCGACCTAGTACGCTTGCGCGGAAAAAGACGCATGTCATAGTCATCTCCAGTGTTGCTTTGTGTGCAAGTTCTTAAAGGGGAATATTATCAACATTTCAGAAGGGTTAAAACCAATAAAAATCAATTCCCAGTGGCTTATTTTATTTTTCAAAGTTTTTTAAAAAATTTCAACCATTATGGAATATCCCGAAAAAAGGCTTTAAAGTGCCTGATTTTCGCTATCTGTGAAGCCACCGTCCATTTTCCTGTGACATCATCCAGTGAAGCCAATACAAACAAACATGGCGAATAGCACAGCAAGATATAGCTGAATAAGATCAGATTCTGACTCGGACTTCAGCGGCTTAAGCGATTCAACAGACTACGCATGTATTGAAACTGAAGCTTTTGAGCGAATAGCTATTGACGCCATTCTGCGATTGCCTTCTAACCAACGATTAAGTGTCGCAGGATATCCATACATCTCTGTGCCATGTCTGCCTTAGCATTGCTGGTAAAATGTGCAGGAGCAACTTAAATATGTCGATTGGTAAGTGTTTGTTTGGCATTAAATGTGGGTGGAGGGAAACACTGGATGCAAATATAGCTACACATGTACATAAAGCTAGCCTAAATAGCATGTTAGCATCGATTAGCTGGCAGTCATGCCGCGACCAAATAGGTCTGATTAGCACATAAGTCAATAACATCAACAAAACTCACCTTTGTGATTATGTTGACTTTATCGTTAGAAATGCATCAGCAGGATATCCATACATCTCTGTGCCATGTCTGCCTTAGCATCGCCGGTAATATGTGCAGACCAAACGATCGGGACTTTCACATCTTGTGACACTGGAGCAACTATCCATCCATCCATCTTCTTCCGCTTATCCGAGGTCGGTTCACGGGGGCAACAGCCTAAGCAGGGAAACCCAGACTTCCCTCTCCCCAGCCACTTTGTCTAGCTCTTCCCGGGGGATCCCGAGGCGTTCCCAGGCCAGCCGGGAGACATAGTCTTCCCAACGTGTCCTGGGTCTTCCCCGTGGCCTCCTACCGGTTGGACGTGCCCTAAACACCTCCCTAGGGAGGCGTTCGGGTGGCATCCTGACCAGATGCCCGAACCACCTCATCTGGCTCCTCTCGATGTGAAGGAGCAGCGGCTTTACTTTGAGTTCCTCCCGGATGGCAGATCTTCTCACCCTATCTCTAAGGGAGAGCCCTGCCACACGGCGGAGGAAACTCATTTCGGCCGCTTGTACCCGTGATCTTATCCTTTCGGTCATGACCCAAAGCTCATGACCATAGGTGAGGATGGGAACGTAGATCGACCGGTAAATTGAGAGCTTTGCCTTCCGGCTCAGCTCCTTCTTCACCACAACGGATCGGTACAATGTCCGCATTACTGAAGACGCCGCACCGATCCGCCTGTCGATCTCACGATCCACTCTTCCCCCACTCGTGAACAAGACTCCTAGGTACTTGAACTCCTCCACTTGGGGCAGGGTCTCCTCCCCAACCCGGAGATGGCATTCCACCCTTTTCCGGGCGAGAACCATGGACTCGGACTTGGAGGTGCTGATTCTCATTCCGGTCGCTTCACACTCGGCTGTGAACCGATCCAGTGAGAGCTGAAGCCATCAGGACCACATCATCTGCAAAAAGCAGAGACCTAATCCTGCGGTCACCAAACCGGAACCCCTCAACGCCTTGACTGCGCCTAGAAATTCTGTCCATAAAAGTTATGAACAGAATCGGTGACAAAGGACAGCCTTGGCGGAGTCCAACCCTCACTGGAAATGTGTTCGACTTACCGCCGGTAATGCGGACCAAGCTCTGGCACTGATCGTACAGGGAGCGGACCGCCACAATAAGACAGTCCGATACCCCATACTCTCTGAGCACTCCCCACAGGACTTCCCGAGGGACACGGTCGAATGCCTTCTCCAAGTCCACAAAGCACATGTAGACTGGTTGGGCAAACTCCCATGCACCCTCAAGAACCCTGCGGAGAGTATAGAGCTGGTCCACAGTTCCACGACCAGGACGAAAACCACACTGTTCCTCCTGAATCCGAGGTTCGACTATCCGGCGTAGCCTCCTCTCCAGTACACCTGGAGCAACTAAAATCTGTCTATTGGTAAATGTTTGTTTGCCATTAAATGTGGGTGGAGGGAAAGGCTGGATGCAAATATAGCTACAAATGTACATACAGCTAGCCTAAATACCATGTTAGCATCGATTAGCATGCCGTGCTAATTGATGCACACTCCACGTAAAACAACTTGAAACCGTCCCTGTTTGTTTTGTTACACACTCCGACAACACACCGACGAGGCATGATGTCTCCAAGGTACGGAAAACAGTCGAAAAAACGGAAAATAACAGAGCTGATTTGACTTGGTGTTTGTAATGTGTTTGAGAAAATGGCGGATTGATTACCTATGTGACGTCACGTTGTGAGGTCATCGCTCCGAGTGTGAATAATAGAAAGGCGTTTAATTCGCCAAAATTCACCCATTTAAGAGTTCGGAAATCGGTTAAAAAAATATATGGTCTTTTTTCTGCAACATCAAGGTATATTGACGCTTACGTAGGTCTGGTGATAATGTTCCCCTTTAAATTTAATTTATCTGAACAATATCCAGTGTTCTGGTATTTCAATTGACTGGAATCCAGTGCGCTGTGGGGCCCTATTGTAATGAATTACACATGAGCCATCATAAATTAATCAAATCTTTATTAGACATGTAAAAAATGTGATAAAGAACATTTAACATTAATCAATCTAGGGATCTAGATATCTGGTCAGAAAACTCCTTACTCTTTTGCCTTTACCTTCAATGTCCATTGCTTTTTGGTGATTTTATAAACTCTGGACCTAGACGTTGAGTCGGCAACATAAATGGCTGACAATAACTGATACAGTCTGCTTTGCCAGTCCGAATGCATTCGCAGTTTTCCTCGATGACCAGGTAATAATAAAACACATGCTATCTTTTTAATCACATCCACGGGAACTCGCATTCTTGTGATTCTCCTTCGAAAAATGGACGAAGTTTTTCGCTAAGTAGCAACGCAGCTGACCCGGCCGGACATCGGAAAGTTATCTTGCCGTCTGAGAAGTGTTGTATCCCAAATAGCTGCAATCACTTTCTCTTAAGGTATTCATGTGTGATTTCCACAATCGTCTGTACACATAGAAGAAGGAGAATGTCTGGATGACTCGCCTTCATATTCCCAGTGGTTAGCTCCGAGCAATGAAACCGCTTTATTATTAAGCTGGCTGAGGCCTGTTCTTTCTGTTGACACTTCCTGTGTGGGCAAGGTCTTTCTGGCGTCACTTCCTTTACGAACTCACTCCGTAAACGATCAATGAGTCCATACAATGCTAACTTCCGGAGATTCAAGAATTACACGGCTGCCTTACCTGTGTAAAAAATTGTCCCAGGAGGGGGACCTAAGACGCTGGTTTAGTGTGGCTGAAACAGGGCTTAGGCTCAATAATTATTTGTTTAAGAGGTTAAACAACTTAGTGTAGACATGGCCTAATACGATCTGGAAAGTAGAAAAGGTGGAAAAATAGACACTATATATATATATATATATATAGTGTGAAAAAAAATATCCGCATTAGAAAATCCCTAGTTTACCCTTCCCCAGAGAACTTAGCAACTGAGTTGTAATTTTGCACAGTTACAATCACTTCCAACACAACAGCACTACATAGGTGAGAATACTTAGAATTAAAAAGATGATTGCAAAGCCATATGTCCCAGTAATTAGGCTTGTCACATATAAGAATTTCAGTAGTTAATACCAATACCTGTGAATTTCCATAATGTACTTTTTAAATTAACTTTTTTACTGAAAACGTTTTCAAATTGTCAAGTATTTAAGATCACTGTGCTTCAACATATTTTAGTACGTAATTCAAATTACACTATTAGCTGCCAAGAGGTAATAATATTTTTTTTACAAATGGTGGTAGTGCTATCTCATCATGTCATTTGTAATGAAATAGGCCAGGGGTTCTCAAACTGTTTTCACCCAGTACCACCCCAGAAAACACTTGGCTCTCAAAGTACCACAATAAGGACCAACATTACAGTAACATAACATAACATTAATTGAAAACAAGGCAGAAATTTAGATCAACAAGTATGTTTAATATTTTGGCCACTATAACATTACACACAGGTTGAACAGTAACACTGTTTGAATACAGAGAAATAAAACACGACTGGGGATAGGTTGAATGGCAACACTAAATTGGCCCTAGTGTGTGAATGTGAGTGTGAATGTTGTCTGTCTATCTGTGTTGGCCCTGCGATGAGGTGGCGACTTGTCCAGGGTGTACCCTGCCTTCCGCCCGATTGTAGCTGAGATAGGCGCCAGCGCCCCCCGCGACCCCGAAAGGGAATAAGCGGTAGAAAATGGATGGATGGAAAACACGACTCAATTAAGTGATATCCACCACTAGATGGAGCCCGCAGACCAGAATCACTGAAATGGGCTGATTAAAAGGCTAAAACATGTATTTACACATTATATAAATGTTATCTTTTTCAACGCTGACTCAGCGCAAACACACCTAGAATTAATGAGTAAATGTACAATATTTGGTACTGACAATACTGAAAAAAGCTGGCATTGACGTCTGGTATCAACTCGGTGTTGAAGTATCGATACTTTTGACAACCCTAACGGGAATATATATCTATTTTGGCTTCAAACCAAATGAGCAAAATGGGTCCGTCACCATGGACGATCGAGCAAACATGCTGAATTTGTTTGAAAGTGATAGCAAAAAAACAACATCAAACACAGTTTTTCTGACTGCACTTCAAAATGTTCAATGTTTTTTGGACTGCAGTTTTTGCCAACAGATTGTGTTTGTTTACTTTTTTTAAATAGTTACAAGTTCTAGACCTTCAAATTACAATGGCAGAAACACAAATCGAGAGCACGGTGCATGGCAGCTTCCGTCGTGCGTGTGCGTGTATGTGTGTGTGTGTGTGTGTGAATGAGTGAATGTAATATATAATATAAACTCTTTGGGTATCATTTCAGGTGTAGTAAAGTGCTATATCAGTGGTTCTCAAACTTTTTTCACCTCAAAAAAACCTGGCTCTCCATGTACCACCATGACCAACATTAAAATACAGTAGCGTAGTAGGCCTACGTCTTCATGAATTGATTAACGTGGACCCCGACTTAAACAAGTTGAACAACTTATTCGAGTGTTACCATTTAGTGGTCAATTGTACGGAATATGTACTGTACTGTGCAATCTACTAATAAAGGTTACAATCAGTCAAGTGTCAGTAACACTATGTTTGGCAATAAAAAAATAAAACACTGTACTTATATAATGAATCAAATAAAATCAATTGCACATACAATATTTACTTATGTAATTCTTTGGCGTACTAGTGGTACACATACCAAAGTTTAAGATTCACTGGGCTATATAAATACAAACCAATTACTATTTTATTTGCAAATGTGAAATACAAGTTTATTACATTTGTATTATATTGTTAGTGCTAAATTTGGTTTCAAATAATTCTGAAAATAATATCATTTTGTGGGACAATATATAGAAGATCCTATAATTTGTGGGTGTGGATCTGCCCAAAAGGGGCAAAGTTAGCTTGTTGGTATTTCTTCATTTCAATGATGTATGGATTTTAATAAAAACAATACCGGAAAACGATGGAGTGCCATCTCCAGGTTGAGGAAGAGATCGTGCCCCATGTGGAGGACTTCAAGTACCCTGGGGTCTTGTTCACAAGTGGGGAAAAAGTGAATCGTGAGATTGACAGGCGGATCGGTGCGGCGTCTTCAGTAATGCGGACGCTGTATCGATCCGTTGTGGTGAAGAAGGAGCTGGGCCGGAAGGCAAAGCTCTCAATTTACCGGTCGATCTACGTTTCCATCCTCACCTATGGTTATGAGCTTTGGGTTGTGACCGGAAGGACAAGATCACGGGTACAAGCGGCCGAAATTAGTTTCCTCCGCCGGGTGGCGGTGCACTCCCTTAGAGATAGGGTGAGAAGCTCAACGTAAAGTCGCTGTTCCTCTATACATCAGAGATCGGCAACCCGCGGCTCCGGAGCTGCATGCGGCTCTTTGCCCACTCTGATGTGGTTCAGCTGCATAATCGCCGACCCCCCCCCCCCCCCCCCCCCCGAAATAATCGGGGGGTTTCCAGATTTTGCTGCCTCTCCCGGACATCACTCAGGGCTAACATTGTCCGATTTTAACTCGGACTACAATATTGAGGGCGTGCCGTGATGGCTTTACTTTTAACGTCCTCTACAACAGTGGTCCCCAACCTTTTTGTATCCGCGGACCGGTCAACGCTTAATAACTTGTCCCGCGGCCCGGGGGGGGCGTCCTTTTTTTTCTTTTTTTCTTTGTCATGAAAAAGGGACGTTTTTGTCATGAAAAAGGGAGTTTTTTGTGGTTGGTGCACTATTTGTAAGTGTATATTGTGTTTTTTATGTTGATTTAATTAAAAAAAATATATATTTTTTTAATTTTTTTATAAAAAATTCTTCTGCGGCCCGGTACCAATCGGGCCACGGCCCGGTACCGGGCCGCGCCCCGGTGGTTGGGGACCACCGCTTTACAACATGCTATCTGCGCAGTGCGTGCCGGCCAGACGCATGCATTTTGCGGCTTCTATCGTCACACGTACGAGATTGCAACGCGTACTTGGTCAACAGCCATACAGGTTACACTGAAGGTTGTGATATAAACAACTTTAACACTTTTACTAATATGCACCACACTGTGAACCCACACCAAACAAGAATGACAAACACATTTCGGGAGAACATCTTCACAGCAACACAACATAAACGCAACACAACAAATACCCAGAATCCTTTGCTACCATTACTTTTGCTGACTATATTATACACCCCCGCACCCCCAACCCCGCCCACCTCAACCGACGCGGTTGAGGTGTTACTCGGCTGGTAAGCTGTTTGTACATGTTGTAGAAGGCGTCAAAGGTAGTGGCTTCATAGCACGCCCTTATTGTTATCTGAGTGACTAACAGTAGATATTCGCGAGAATGGATGCTGTGAGAATTCAGGAACCTCCCGGAAAATTTGGGAGGTTTGACAAGTGTAATGCTGTCAAGCGGAATTCATGTAAAATGCGCGGGCCGGGTGTCTAATTTCAAAAGAGTTTTGTGGCTCCCATTGTCTTCTTTATTTTGTGAAACGGGTCAAAATGGCTCTTTGAGTGGTAAAGGTTGCCGACCCCTGCTCTACATTGAGAGAAGCCAGATAAGGTGGTTCCGGCATCTGGTCAGGATGCCACCCGAACGCCTCCCTAGGGAGGAGTTTAGGGCACGTACGACCGGTAGGAGGCCACGGGGAAGACCCAATACACGTTGGGAAGATAATGTCTCCCGGCTGGCCTGGGAACGCCTCGGGATCCCCTGGGAGGAGCTGGACGAAGTGGCTGGGTAGAGGGAAGTCTGAGCTTCTCTGCTTAGGCTGCTGCCCCCGCGACCTGACCTCGGATAAGCAGAGGAAAATGGAAAATGGACTATACAAAAACCGAACAGCCAAACTACAAGTAGATTAATCTTTTACTTTAGAAAGTCTTTACAAAGGTTCAAGGAGAACAAGGACAACAGACACCACCATAACGCAGCCCTGGAGTCAGATAATGTTCCGTGATCGACCGGGGAAATATACACCAGCCCAGGGAGCAGAAGCAAGTGATCTCAAGTGATCAAGCAAAAATTCAGGGAAGGACGATGGATCATCTGCAATGCGTAGCCTAATATTGTCTGGAGGCCAAATGACAACACTAAATATTGACGCTTTTTGTTCACGGTTAAGCCTCAAAATAAACAATTGATCCCGCACGATCGCACGGCAATCCATACATGAGTTAGTAAACAAGTAAAACCCGGTAAGATCAAATACGCCAGCTCATTATTTATTTAAAAGCTGCCAAGAGGCGACGCTATGCAGTCGGAACACTAAAAATAGACGAATGACAGAACGGGGTCGTTTTCTGGCCTTTGTTCGAAATGAAATAAAATAATCGTGTTGAGTGTGTTTTAAAGCACAATAGAAGTCAGCGGTGTTCGCTTTAGAGGAAATAGAGAAGGTAAATGTGCATATTTTGGATGAAGCATCGCGGCTTGCACTTGCTGCGCAGGTTCAACATCCCTCCCGCTGTAACCTTCACCGGCACAACCACGACCAGGCGAGTCGGAAACAAACACTTGTATTTCTATTCCCGGTGACCCAAAAGCTGTCCGATATGTTCCCACACGGCAAACGTGGCGGTGTATAAATCCCAGCTTAGTTACCTTTAGCCGCATCCAGCGTACACACCAGGACCAGGACCAGTCCGACGGTGGATGCCGAGAGTTTATTCCTTCGGAACCGCATCCCGACTTCGAACTCAGCAACGACACACTTTAACACGAACACTGTTCGTTTGTCGCTGAGGTGCTTCTGTGGAGGAGTTGATCTAATAAGAAAAAATAAAAAAGCGGTAGATGAATCCGCGGTGTTCTGCTCTAAGATGGCTGCTGCTGTCCCTTCTATCGCCGCTTCTCCAGCAGGTTTGCACTCTGCTGCGTTCACGGACTGTGGGAAACTAATAATGCCTAGTGTTCGATTGCGTTAGCCAGGATTTGCCAGATGAAGGCGCTGGAATAATAACAAAATACACTGAAAATGAAATCAATCATCCATCAAGTCATATATATATATATATATATATATATATATATATATATATATATATATATATATATATATATATATATATATATATATATATATATATATATATATATATATATACATATATATAGATAGATAGATAGATATATGTATATATATATATATATATACATACATATATGTATACATATATATATATGAAATTGTGTTAGATGTAAATATAAACGGAATACAATGATTTGCAAAGCCTTTTCAACCCATATTCAATTGAATGTACTACATAGACAAGATATTTGATGTTCAAACTCATGAACTTTATTTTTTTTTGTAAATAATAATTAACACGTGCCAGAGTAGTTGGGAAAGGACATGTTCACCACAGTGTTACATCACCTTTTCTTTTAACAACACTCAATAAACCTTTGGGAGCTGAGGAAACTAATTGTTGAAGCTTTGAAAGTGGAATTCTTTCCCATTCTTGTTTTATGTTGAGCTTCAGTCGTTCAACAGTCCGGGGTCTCCACTGTCATATTTTACGCTTCATAATGCACCACACATTTTCGTGGGAGACAGGTCTGGACCACAGGCGGGCCAGGAAAGTACACGCACTCTTTTTTTACGAAGCCACGCTGTTGTAACAATTGTCTTGCTGAAATAAGAAGGGGCGTCCGTGATAATGTTGCTTGGATGACAACATATGTTGCTCCAAAACCTGTATGAACCTTTCAGCATTAATGTTGCCTTCACAGATGTGTAAGTTACCCATGCCTTGGGCACTAATACACCCCCATACCATCACAGATGCTGGCTTTTGAACTTTGCGCCTATAACAATCCGAATGGTTATTTTCCTCTTTGTTCTGGAGGACACCACGTCCTCTGTTTCCAAATAAAATTTGAAATGTGGACTCGTCAGGCCACAGAACACCTTTCCACATTGCATCAGTCCATCTTAGGTGAGCTCGGGCCCATCCAAGCCGGCGGCGTTTCAGGATATTGTTGATAAATGGGTTTGGCTTTACATGGTAGAGTTTAACTTGCACTTACAGATGTAGCGACCAACTGTAGTTACTGACAATGCTTTTATGAACTGTTCCTGAGCCCACGTGGTGATATCTTTTACACACTGATGTCAGTTTTTGATGCAGTACCGCCTGAGAGATCAAAAGGCCGTAATATCATCGCTTACGTGCAGTGACTTCTCCAGATTCTCTGAACTTTTTGATGATTTTACGGACCGTAGATGGTAAAATCCCTAAATTCCTTGGAATAACTCATTGAGAAATGTTGTTCTAAAACTGTTCGACAATTTGCTTACAAAGTGGTGACCCTCACCCCATCCTTGTTTGTGAATTACTTAGCATTTCATGGAAGCTAATTTTATACCCAATCATGGCACCCAACTGTTCCCAATTAGCCTGCACACCTGTGGGATGTTCCATATAAGTGTTTGATGAGCATTCCTCAACTTTATCAGTATTTATTGCCACCTTTCCCAACTTCTTTGTCACGTGTTGCTGGCATCAAATTCTAAAGTTAATGATTATTTGCACAAAAAAAAAATGTTTATAATTTTGAACATTAAATATGTTGTCTTTGAAGCAAATTTAACTGAATATGGGTTGAAAATGATTTGCAAATGATTGTATTTCGTTTATATTTACATCTAACACAATTTCCCAACGCATATGGAAACGGGGTTTGTATCTATACATGTATCTCTCTCTCTATATATATATATATATATATATATATATATATATATATATATATATATATATATATATATACATATATATATATATATATATATATTTATGTATGTATATATACACACACATAGATATACATATATATATACACATATACATTTGTATGTGTATATATAAATATATATATATATACATATATGTGTATATATATATATGTGTGTGTGTGTATATATGTATTTATATGTGTATATACATATATGTGTATAAATATGTATGTATATATATATATATATATATATATATATATATATATATATATATATATATATATATATATATATATATATATATATATATATACGTGTATACATATATGTATATATATCTGTGTGTGTATACATATATATATATATATATATATATATATATGTGTGTGTATATATATTTATGTGTATACCAGTGAACTGCGGTGAGGTTCATGGCTGGTGAGGCACTGACTTCATCACAGTCAGATTTATAAACATATGAACCCTAAAGAGTATCTTATTCACCATTTGATTGGCAGCAGTTAACGGGTTGTTTGAAAGCGCATACCAGCATTCTTTACACATACAAACTGTAGCACACAAAAAAGCACATTTAATAAAAAAAAAACGTTATTATGGTCTTACCTTTACTTATAAATGAAATCCATGCGCCGCTCCTTCTGATCAAAAGCCTTCTCTATCTGACCGACCACATCAAACATGAGGTGGACGCGGGCAAATACTGAGGCATGGTCATGCTGGACATTCAGAAGGCCTTTGACACCGTTAACCATGCTATACTGTTGGATAAGCTCTGAGCAATCGGATTCGACGAAACCTCATCAAGCTGGATGCAATCTTACTTGGAGGGGAGGAAACAGGTGGTAGAGGTGAACGGCACCATGTCCCCTCCCCTCTCAGTAAGCTGTGGAGTCCCTCAGGGGAGTATACTAGGACCTTTACTGTTCCTAATATACGTGAATGACATGCCATCAGCATGCCACTGTGAATTGTTTCTGTTTGCGGATGACTCGGCCCTGCTGGTATCCGGCAAGGACAAGTCACAGGTGGAACAAATCCTCAGTGCTGAACTCCTCAATATTTGCACCTGGCTCGCTGACAACAAGCTATCCATACACTTAGGTAAAACGGAATCCATCCTATTTGGGTCCCATATCAAACTTAAGAAGGTCAGTGACTTCACTATAAAAGTGGGTGACATTGTTATCACCAGGAAGGATGAGATCACCTACCTAGGTTCCATTCTAGAGGCTAATCTTTCCTGTGATAAAATGACAACCAAGGTGATCAAAAAGGTCAACCAAAGAACGAGATTCCTCTACAGAATCTCCTCTCTGGTCAACAAAAGCACCTTGAGGATTCTAGCGGGAACTCTCATTCAACCCTTCTTCGATTACGCTTGCACCTCCTGGTACCCCAGCACCTCCAAAACCCTCAAATCTAGACTCCAAACAGCCCAGAATAAGCTAATCCGGTTACTTTTAGACCTCCACCCCAGATCACACCTCAATCCAACCCACTTCTCCAAAGTGTGCTGGCTCAGGGTGGAGGACAGAGTAAAACAACTTGCACTGAGCCTAGTCTATAAAATCCGCTACACCTCCTTGATACCGAAGTACATGTCAAACTACGTCCTTAACGTAAATGACCGCCATAACCACAACACCAGGGGGAGCTCCACAAACCACGTTAAACCCAGATTTCGATCTAACAAAGGTCTTAACTCATTCTCTTTCTATGCCACATCAATGTGGAATGCACTCCCAACAGGTATAAAAGTAAGTGCATCTCTATATTCCTTCAAAACCGCTCTAAAACAACACCTCCAGGCAACTTCAACACTTTACTAATACCCTCCTCCATTCACATCCCATCTCCCCGGATTATAAACAACTCAAATGTACTTCCAATGTATATACTTGTTCTTATGCTATCTGAACTCACTATGTTCTCTGCTGGCTGTACATATCCTACTGTAAGACCTACACTGTTTCAATGTCCACATTTCTCTGTTGATGCAATTGTTGATGACTGAAGTTCTGATATCAACCAAAGCTCCTCATCCCACCCCCCAGATTGTAAATAATGTAAATAATTCAATGTACATACTATGATGATTAACTTGTGTGATGACTGTATTATGTTGATAGTATATATTTGTACCATGAATTGATTAACGTGGACCCCGACTTAAACAAGTTGAAAAACTTATTCGGGTGTTACCATTTAGTGGTCAATTGTACGGAATATGTACTGTACTGTGCAATCTACTAATAAAAGTATCAATCAATCAATCAATCAAAGCATCGATAACTTGTTTATAAAAGTCTTCCTTAACTTTCTTCAGTTTTATAAGTCTCTCTGTCTTGATGGAGATCACTGTCTGAAGCAAACCTTTTAGCTCCGGCGTTGGTCTTCCTTTACTTATTACCTCCTGCTTCGATTGAAAGTCCAGTTTAGAAAACTGCTTTTATTTTAGATATGTAATCATCCATGTTAAAAGTCCAGAAGAGAGGAAAAAATAAACGATCGCTGCCGCTGCACTTGACTTGCTAACTGTAGCTTGTTGTCACTTCTTCTGCAGCCGAGTAATCGCAAGAATGATCCCTGGGATCACTAGCGCCCTCTACCACCATAAGTCGGGATAACAGGCGCCTCACACAGTGCGTCTTCGCAGCCGTTTTATGATTGGCTAGCACAAAAAATACGTTACACACATACAGTTGTTGACAAAATACACTGTTCATTATATACCTCAGCTAACTAAACTATGGAATTGTATAATATAATTCATATAGCAATACGGTCTCACTGCACAGCAGCCAGCCGAGTCATTGCGCAATCCATGGTGAGGCTCAACTGGCTGCTGACTCACCGCAAGTCTCTTCTCAGTATTTCAACGGCAAATGTGAAAATTCAGCGATTTTGAATAAAAATCATCTAAAACTTGTGAAGTTAAATGGAAAATAACTTTATAAAGCATAATCACTGGATATATATAACAATATAATTTATTTTTTTTCTTTTTTTTTTTTCTTTCCATGATGGCATGTGAGGCACTGCCTCACCTGCCTCCCCTGACTGCACGTCACTGGTGTATAAACATCCATCCATCCATTTTCTACCGCTTATTCCCTTTTGGGGTCGCAGGTGCTCTGGCGCCTATCTCAGCTACAATCGGGCGGAAGGCGGGGTACACCCTGGACAAGTCGCCACCTCATCGCAGGGCCAACACAAATAGCCAGACAACATTCACACTCACATTCACACACTAGGGCCAATTTAGTGTTGCCAATCAACCTATCCCTAGGTGCATGTCTTTGGAAATGGGAGGAAGCCGGAGTACCCGGAGGGAACCCACGCATTCACGGGGAGAACATGCAAACTCTACACAGAAAGATCCCGAGCCTGGATTTGAACCCAGGACTGCAGGACCTTCGTATTGTGAGGCAGACGCACTAATCCCTCTCCCACCGTGAAGCCCGTGTATAAACATATATATATATGTATATATATATGTATATATATATATATATATATATATATACACAGATATATATATATATATATATATATGTGCACCTCCCGCAAGCCCGAACAGGATAAGCGGTAGAAAATGGATGGATGGATGGATGGATGGATGGATGGAATAAACTTTGACGAGCAAAGAAGGGACGAAGCAGCTGATCATGTCAACATTGGTACATAAGCTCGTGATCACGGTACCACTAAGTATAGGTTTTCTGCGTTAGTGCTTATAACAATATCACTAACACTTGGTTAATATTCAAGTCACATTGTGTAAATGTAGTATCGTTGCCGCTTTTTGGATGGTTATTTATTGAGTTTTATGGGTGGTATGGAGGACCTCCCTTTGGTTCTGCTGTAAGTGGACTTTTGTTTACGTTTATTTACGAGTGAGAATGCACTAAAAAAAATACATCATGTCTTTCATAATGATTGTAAATAATGGCAAAATTCTCAAAAAACTGCCGTTCCCCTTTAAGAAACACATTTTCTTGAATTAAGAGCTCTGTCACAAAACCAATCATAAGTTGAGGTAATATTGTTGTGGAATTTTATTCTTACTTGTATTTGGTATCGCTGATGTTTATTAGTTTTAAGAATTGTCAGCTTGTTTGACAACAAATTATAACATTTGTCGGCCTGTATTTTCCTTCTTACCCCAGGAAGAAAAACAAGGGATCCAAATAACTAAAAACAAAAACTTAAGAAACATACATCCATCCATCCATTTTCTACCGCTTATTCCCTTTCGGGGTTGCGGGGGGCGCTGGCGCCTATCTCAGCTACAATCGGGCGGAAGGCGGGGTACACCCTGGACAAGTCGCCACCTCATCGCAGGGCCAACACAGATAGACAGACAACACTCACACTCACATTCACACACTAGGGCCAATTTAGTGTTGCCAATCAACCTATCCCCAGGTGCATGTCTTTGGAAGTGGGAGGAAGCCGGAGTACCCGGAGGGAACCCACGCATTCATGGGGAGAACATGCAAACTCCACACAGAAAGATCCCGAGCCTGGATTTGAACCCAGGACTGCAGGACCTTCGTATTGTGAGGCAGACGCACTAACCCCTCTGCCACCGTGAAGCCCATTGTATTATATATAAGCTGTTTACAAACCAAGCATAGTTCAAGCAGAGTACCCAAAGGCAACACCAGTCCATGAATGTCCATTGACATTCAATACAGTTATTGTGGGAGAGCATGCAGCTTGTTTAGCTGACATGCTAAAGTAAGATCTAGGAGGGCGCAGAGTGGACACCACCAAATGCCTTCTGGTGTCACGCAGGGGCCAAGAGGCTAAAAGACACACTACTGGTGATGACGTTAATGTGAAGAATATGATCACCTTCACCTTGCTCATGCCACGGGGCAAGCCTGTGTAATTATAGTTTTTGTATGCACGCAATAATGAAGTGCAGAACTTGCAAACAAATAAACAACAGCCATGTTCATTCTATTGCTAAAGCCTTCAAGAAGGGAATTGTATGTCTTAAGGACAGTAATTTATCAAAAAACATACACATTATCATGGAATAAAAAGTTTGCACCATTTGAAAAATCTAATTATTTGGATCAGGGATTCTCAAAATGGGATAGGTGTACCACTCGTGGTGCGCTGGCTCCTTTTTGCGGTACGTCAAAAAATCTAATTCTTTGACGATTCTTCACAATGTTTTATTTTCCTGTAGTCAAACACAGTGTTACTGTTCAAATTGTGTGTAATGTTACAGTGGCCAAAAATATTAAATACACTTGATAAATAAAACCTCTGCCTTGTTTTTATTGACTACTTAGACCTATTACACTACTATATTTCAATGCTGGCCAATATGGTGGTACTTGGAGAGCCATTTTTTCTGAATTTCTAAATTTCCCTACTTTTCATAGCAATGTATTTATTTTAGTCATTTACTTTACATCATAATCTTAATTTTAGCATTAATGCTAGTTTAGTTTTTATTTTGTTGTCATTCTGTCTTGACCCCCTCTTGTCCCTGCAATTTCCACCTCTGTTATTATTTTTTTTATTTCCGTCCCCTCCTGCTCCTGTCCTGCTGTGCCAAACATAAAAAAAAAATAAATAAATAAAAAAAATTTTCACAAAGTCAAATACAGATGAGACAACAAAAGAAGTATCCCACACTTTTCTTTTGTAAAACAATTCTGAACAGGAGATACGGGCATCTACTTCAACATTATGATTTACCTGAATGGCTTGACAAGAGGCTTCACGGTGGTAGAGGGGTCAGTGCGTCTGCCTCACAATACGAAGGTCCTGAGTAGTCCTGGGTTCAATCCCGGGAACGGGATCTTTCTGTGTAGAGTTTGCATGTTCTCCCCGTGACTGCGTGGGTTCCCTCCGGGTACTCCGGCTTCCTCCCACCTCCAAAGACATGCACCTGGGGATAGGTTGATTGCCAAAACTAAATTGGCCCTAGTGTGTGAATGTGAGTGTAAATGTTGTCTGTCTATCTGTGTTGGCCCTGCGATGAGTTGGCGACTTGTCCAGGGTGTACACCGCCTTCCGCCCGATTGTAGCTGAGATAGGCACCAGTGCCCCCCGCAACCCCAAAGGGAATAAGCGGTAGAAAATGGATGGATGGATGGGCTTGACAAGACATGTTTAAAAATATGTATATATTTTGTCTATTGTAGTTTAAAAATGTTAAAATTTGGAAAAATATTAATTTAAAAAAGATATTTGGATTTTTCCCACATAGAAACCTTGTTTAAAAATCCTGCAACAACCCGAGGATGTTTAATTTAAGAATTGCAAGTTGAATAATGCTTGTTTTCACAATAAAATACTCATTTCTATCTTAAAAGTTTTCCATCCATCCATCATCTTCCACTTATCCGAGGTCGGGTCGCGGGGGCAACAGCCTAAGCAGGGAAACCCAGACTTCCCTCTCCCCAGCCACTTCGTCTAGCTCTTCCCGGGGGATCCCGAGGCGTTCCCAGGCCAGCCGGGAGACATAGTCTTCCCAACGTGTCCTGGGTCTTCCTCGTGGCCTCCTACCGGTTGGACGTGCCCTAAACACCTCCCTAGGGAGGCGTTCGGGTGGCATCCTGACCAGATGCCCGAACCACCTCATCTGGCTCCTCTCGATGTGGAGGAGCAGCGGCTTTACTTTGAGTCCCTCCCGGATGGCAGAGCTTCTCACCCTATCTCTAAGGGAGAGCCCTGCCACCCGGCGGAGGAAACTCATTTCGGCCGCTTGTACCCGTGATCTTATCCTTTCGGTCATGACCCAAAGCTCATGACCATAGGTGAGGATGGGAACGTAGATCGACCGGTAAATTGAGAGCTTTGCCTTCCGGCTCAGCTCCTTCTTCACCACAACGGATCGGTACAACGTCCGCATTACTGAAGACGCCGCACCGATCCGCCTGTCGATCTCACGATCCACTCTTCCCTCACTCGTGAACAAGACTCCTAGGTACTTGAACTCCTCCACTTGGGGCAGGGTCTCCTCCCCAACCCGGAGATGGCACTCCACCCTTTTCCGGGCGAGACCCATGGACTCGGACTTGGAGGTGCTGATTCTCATTCCGGTCGCTTCACACTCGGCTGCGAACCGATCCAGCGAGAGCTGAAGATCCCGGTCAGATGAAGCCATCAGGACCACATCATCTGCAAAAAGCAGAGACCTAATCCTGCGGTTACCAAACCAGAACCCCTCAACGCCTTGACTGCGCCTAGAAATTCTGTCCATAAAAGTTATGAACAGAATCGGTGACACATGGATAGAACATTTCAATAGTTTTTAGTACTTTTTTTGGGAGAATTTAGTCTTTATATCTTGTATTTTCAGCTCTTTTTTGAAGTGCATTTACACTCAACAAATAAATGAGAATGCGATCTCCGATCCAATCAACACCTTCAGACCCGGTGGCGCCCCTGAGGAGGCTAAAATGCTAAACAATCAGATTCATGAGCAATGAATAGTATTAATGCATATTACATATGAACCTGCTGTGACTTCCACCCAATGATATGCTCCCATGAAAAAGTCAACAACTTAGGATGCGTTTCCTCGATGACTCCATTGAATTCATGACTTTTATGAAGCAACCACAGAGCAATAACCGAGAATGGACGTGTTTGTGTGTTGCCACAATGAAGTGTATAGAGACCGTCTGTGGCCATGCTGGGAACACAATTGTGTGATTGTTTCCACACTGGCAAGACATGAAGTGGCCAGGAGACAAAGTGGACACATCCCCCTTGCCCCCTCCCTCACAGATGTCCAGCAGGGTCGGGAATGGACCAAGTGTCCATTATCATTCCTATAGGGGCACAATAGGCCGAGGCAGCAGGAGGGCCCGGAGGAAAGGTGTGAGTCATTGCAGAATCATCAGAAAGGTGTGACTTCCTCCAGAAACCATCGCAGCGCCCACTGAGTGTTCTTCTGGAAGCAGCTTTATTGCTTTGGGTTTGCTCCCAGACTAAAGAGTTGATTTGCAAAGAAGACAATAGGACAAGAACAACACTTCTTAAGAAACAAGAGATTACTGTTTTGAAGGTTCAGGCATGTAGGGTAAATGTTAGGGGTGTGGGAAAAAATCGATTCGAACACGAATCGAATCGAATACGTTGTGCAATTCAGAATCAATTCTTTTTTTTTTTTTAATCTATTTTTTTTGTTAATCAATCCAACAAACCACTACACTGCAATACCATAACAATGCAATCCAATTCCAAAACCAAACCTGACTCAGCAACACTCACAACTGCAATAAACAGAGCAATTGAGAGGAGACAAACACAACACAGAACAAACCAAAAATAGTGAAACAAAAATTAATATTATCAACAACAGTATCAACATTGGTTATAATTTCAGGATAGCAGTGATTACAAATCCCTCATAGACATTATCATTAGACATTTATAAAAAAAAAAAAGAGCAGGTAGGTAGATTATCACAGTGGATTGTCACAGTGGCTTACACTTGCATCGCATCTCATAAACTTGACAACACACTGTGTCCAATGTTTTCACAAAGATAAAATAATTCTTATTTTTGGTTCGTTTAATAGTTAAAACAAATTTACATTATTGCAATCAGTTGATAAAACATTTTCCTTTACAATTATAAAAGCTTTTTTTTTTTAAATCTACTACTCTGCTAGCATGTCAGCAGACTGGGGTAGATCCTGCTGAAATCCTATGTATTGAATGAATACAGAATCGTTTTGAAACGGAAAAATATCGTTTCTGAATCGAGAATCACGTTGGATCGGAAAAATCGATATATTATCGAATCGCGACCCCAATAATCGATATTGAATCGAATCGTGGGACACCCAAAGATTCGCAGCCCTAGTAAATGTCTAACAAAACATTGCATTACAGCGTCAGATTTCCTATTATGCCTTGGGCACTGTTGTAAATCGTTGCTGTATCCACCCATCCATCCATTTCTACCTCTTATTCCCTTTTGGGGTCGGGGGTGGGGGGGGATGGGGGGGTACTGGCGCCTAGTGACATGTAATTGTTAGTTATTGCCCATTACATTTAGACTAGTATAGCGCGTTGTGTTACTGTATGTGTTAAGCAGGGATAGACTTTATGGCCTAAAATCTATATTGTGATACACAGTGCATTCATTTGCGATAAAGATATATATGTGACAATATTGGCCATATAAATGGTCAAAGAACCATTTCAAAACAAGTTAAAAAGGCTTCTATTTTGGCTGCTGATGTATAGCATATTGCCTCATTTCCAGTTGTATTATTTTGGACGGTATAGCCCAGTTGGTAGAGCGGCTGCGGCAGCAACTTGAGGGTTGCAGGTTTTACCCCCTCTTCCGCCATCCTAGTCACTGCCGTTGTGTCTTTGGGCAAGATAATCTACTTACCTGCTCGCATTGTCACCCACACTGGTTTAAATGTAAAAATTTGATATTGAGTTTCACTATGTAAAGCGCTTTGAGTCACTAGAGAAAAAGCGCTATATAAATATAATTAACTTAACTTCACAACATTCTAAAAACTATTATTAATCTACTGTTAATAGCGGGTTACCTTCTGTTGTAACATGTTTCTATCTACACTTATGTTAAAATCTAATAAATACTTATTCTTCGGTTGTTTGGATACTTAACATTAGTTTTTGTCAATATTACAGATTTGGGTATTCATCCAATACCAAGTAAGGGGTAGTATAAGCCATACCAATGTTGATGGTGATACGTCAAAAGTTCAAAATCATTCAATTTTTTTTTAATCACAATTATATCCAGACAAATCACAGGATCCATCCATGCATCCATCCATTTCCTACCGCATGTCCCTTTTGGGGTTACTGGAGCCTATCTCAGCTGCATTCGGGCGGAAGGCGGTGTACACCCTGGACAAGTTGCCACCCCATCGAAGATGGTGCTATTCAATAAATTCCCTCATTCCCTTTCATGACCTAAAAATGTATCACGTCATTAGTGCAAAAAAAAAAAAAACAACTGCTGTTGGCTCTTATTTCCTAAGTTTGTGAACAATTATACAAATATCGAAAGAAACACGGATCTAATCATTGAATTATCGACCATATACGGATACAAATCCGTTTACATCCAAGAGCTCTAGCTTAGTGGTTTTCTATGCTTTTTTTTGTAGTGAAGCATGTTTAGCTAGTCCTTTTCCTGTAAACCTCCAGTGAAAATGATATTTATTGTATTTGCTGCTATGAAGGTGAGGATTAGTGATTTAGACGCAACTTTGCACAGTGGAGGTACACTGGCCACAAGCCAGCTAGCGAGGACACTATGTGCGTTGAGGACGCCTTCGTTCGCTTCAAATTTGCAGGTCACAGCAATAACGTGTCATCAACATGCAATATCAGGATACAACGGCAGTAGAAAAAGCTCTATTGTCGGACGTCACATGTTGATGGCTCCTCATATATTCACATTGATTTTAATGGGAGCCTCCAACAAAAACAGCTATTCAGACGGAGAAAACGACAATTTCCCCATTAATTTGAGCGAGGATGAAAGATTCGTGTTTACTAAAAAGGCCGTATTTGCATGTGTTGCAATGTTAATATTTCATCATTGATATATAAACTATCAGACTGTGTGGTGGGTAGTAGTGGGTTTCAGTAGGCCTTTAAGTTCTCTGTGAGACGATGACAGTTATTTCTATGACACCAAGCATGAGTGTTACTGCTGAAATGACCCCCGACCGTTATCTAGCGCACTGTGAGCTATTTTCCTCCAGTCAAGCTTAAGAACCTTTGCCTACAGTATCTCTTGCTGGCTGAGGATGATCATAGTGTCAATTACCCAAAGTGTCAAGAGCATGGAGGAGATAGCAGGAGACAGGCCAGTGTACCTGAAGAGGTAGCAGTGCTATTGACTGACTTGTCACTTCCCCAGAGAAATCAAATCCAATTGAGCGCCTCTGGAACATCCTGCATCTTTACATTTCGTATGTATACCAAACAGCGACATTGCTGGATTTTACAGGCTTTACAAAGATGGCTGTATTGACAGTCCTGTCGCCTATGTATCCCTCCACTGAATCCAATGAAGCACCTCTCTGCCTTGAGAACATTTGTCACCTTAAGTAGAAAAATTCCCAAATGTTGCAGGGACTGAGGAAGTGCATTCATGCACATGGAGCCCATTCACGCCACTGACACGGGTTGTATTTCGCCTTACCCCAGTTATTGGGGATACAAGTCTCTTGGCTCATTGTTATGCTTCGTGTTGCGAGCAGAAATACAGTTTACGAGCATCCCCACTGATTAATATTAGTCAATAGCAAGAGATCAACATAACTTTTTTTTTTTTTAAAGGGGAACATTATCACCAGACCTATGCAAGCATATATATATACCTTGATGTTGCAAAAAAAAGACCATATATTTTTTTAACCGATTTCTGAATTCTAAATGGGTGAATTTTGGTGAATTAAACGCCTTTCTATTTATCGCTCTCGGAGCAGAGCGTCAGAACGTGACGTCACCTAGGCAATAAAGCTGCCATTTTCTCAAACACATTACAAACACCGGGTCTCAGCTCTGTTATTTTCCGTTTTTTCGACTATTTTCTGGAACCTCGTCGGTGTGTTGTCGGAGGGTGTAACAACACTAACAGGGAGGGATTCAAGTTGCACCACTGGCCCAAAGACGCGAAAGTGGCAAGAAATTGGACGAAATTTGTTGAAAATACTAGGGTGTGGGGAAAGCCGACGAAATAGTCAGTCGTTTGTTCCGCACACATTACCGACGAAAGCTATGTTACGACAGAGATGGCAAGATTGTGTGGATATCCTGCGACACTCAAAGCAGATGCATTTCCAACGATAAAGTCAAAGAAATCTGCCGCCAGACACCCATTGAATGTGCCGGAGTGTCTGCACTTTTTACCGGCGGTGCTAAGGCAGACATGGCACAGAAATGTATGTATAACCTGCATGTGCATTTCCAACGATAAAGTCAACTAAATCACAAAGGTGAGTTTTGTTAATGTTGTTAACTTATGTGCTAATCAAACATATTTGGTAGCGGCATGACTGCCAGCTAATCGATGCTAACATGCTATTTAGGCTAGCTGTATGTATATTTGAAACTATATTTACATCCAGCGTTTCCCTCGACCCACATTTAATGCCAAACAAACACTTACCAATCGATGGATTTAAGTTGATCCAGTGTCACAAGATGCGAAACTTCCGATCGTTGGTCACATTTTACCGGCGATGCTAAGGCGAACATGGCCGAATAGCGTCAATAGCTATTCGCTCAATAGCTTCAGTTTCTTCTTCAATTTCGTTTTCGCCATACTCCAACCATACGTTTTAATACATGCGTAATCTGTTGAGTCGCTTAAGCCGCTGAAATCAGAGTCTGAATCTGAGCTAATGTCGCTATATCTTGCTGTGCTATCTGTATTGGCATCACTGGATGACGTCACAGGAAAATGGACAATGGCTTCACAGATAGCGAAAATCAGGCACTTTAAAACTTTTTTTAGGGATATTCCTGGATGGGTAAAATTTTGAAAAAAACTTCAAAAAATAAAATTAGCCACTGGGAACTAATTTTTATTGGTTTTAACCCTTCTGAAATTGTGATAATGTTCCCCTTTAACCATTGAAACGAACAAATGTGAGCTTAAAGGGCAGTGCTGAGAAGAAACCGACATTATTCAATGAATTAAATAAAGAAATCATTGAAAAACATTTTCAAAGTGTGCGTTGTTGTGCGCGACCTGCGAATAAAACAGACTGTTCAATCACAAATTCTTTTGGATAACTTGTTGAGTAAAAAGGACCACTGAGACAGAATAATACTTGGCCAAGTTTTACTTAAGGTTTAGGAGACCAGCCCTTACAACGCGACAATAGCATCAGCAAGAAGAGGTCTGAACAATAAGACAAAAGAAGTCAACTCTTATAGTGAGAAAGCAGCCCCTTCCCTTGCAGAGAGGGTTGCTCCTGCTGATAAGAAGAGGACCGTGTCCATCACGGAACGAAACTGAATGAACCTTCCCTTATGTGGAGTGATTCATCATGTTTGTGCAAGACACTGAACGCTCTAGGATCAAATATGGAAATCAACAACAGGGATGGCGTGGCGCAGTGGTAGAGTGGCCGTGCACAACTCGAGGGTCCTCGGTTCAATCCCCACCTAGTACCAACCTCGTCACGTCCATTGTGTCCTGAGCAAGACACTTCACCCTTGCTCCTGATGGGTGCTGGTTAGCGCCTTGCATGGCAGCTCCCTCCATCATTGTGTGAATGTTTGTGTGAATGGGTAAATGTGGAAGTAGTGTCAAAGCGCTTTGAGTACCTTGAAGGTAGAAAAGCGCTATACAAGTACAACCCATTTATCATTTATTTATAAGGCAACGGAAGTATACCGGCCGCACAAAAATCTCCAGAGCGGAAAAGTACCAATAGCATGATCACACAATACAATGTTATACTAAAGCATTAAAGTATATAACACATATATGCATTCTCCACATCAGGGGTCGGGAACCTTTTTTGCTGAGAGAGCTAAGAATCCAAATATTTGAAAATGTATTTCCGCAAGAGCCATATAATATTTTTTTCAACACTGAACACAACTAAATGCCTGCATTTTTAAGTAAGACCAACATCTCTGGAGTATAATAGGTCTCTTATTCTTTGTAATAACACTGTTATTCTGAAGCTAACTGTGGAGGGGGCGTGCCCTGCGGGCCGGCAGCGATGTGGGGTGTTGCCAGGATCGGCCTCGAAATCAGCGACAGGTGCGTAGATGGCCCGCCTGGGCCTTGTTATCTAATCACCTGTCGCTCTGTTATAAGCAGCAGCCAGGAGGACAGATGGGGTTGGGGCTGGAGCCAGAGCGCATGCGAGAACAAAAGAGGAAAAGACAATTGCTGGAAAGAAACTGAGAGACTTATTGAAAAATAAAACAATATTGTAACCCTGAAACAGGCTCTCATGTCGGTGCTTGGTGGTCTGAAAAACTCCCAGGAGGGCAAGCCCTACACTAACCACTAATAAATAAATAACTTCTTACCATTAACGCAACTTCTTGAACTGGTGCGGTAGACAACGGATGGATGGATTATAAATGCATGAGAATGTTTTATATTTTGAACTTTTTTTTAACACTGTGATTACATGTGGAATTATTCATTATTTATCGTGTTACGCAATGTCAGCTCAGATTTATTCGAGAGCCAGATGCAGTCATCAAAAGAGCCACATCTGGCTCTAGAGCCATAGGTTCCCTACCCCTGCTCCACATTGTGTAGCTGATTTAGCAAAGCTATTCTATTCTATTGTATTCTATAAGGCGGACATTTATCCATGAAAATATGGAAAAGACATTGATGTTGTCTCCCATAATGTTCTGGAGAAGCAACTCACATGAGATATCGAATAGGTCATGGTATATGCTGTACATTCTAGGTTCCCAAAGTGGGGTACGTATAGCCCAAGGAGTGTAATAAGTTGTATTTTTAGTGCAGTAGTACCTCAACTTTCGTGATTGTGCACTGCCGCACATGCTTCTCTGCTCGTAAACCACCAATGACACGACGTGACGGGGGCAGGAGGATGTGGGGACCAGTACTTTTTTAGAGGTGGAATAGTACTGAATATGATTCATTAGTATCGCGGTACTTCACTAATACTGGCATACCGTACAATCCTACATCGCACTGTGTAACAGCAACGGAGAGAGTGTTCTACTTTTGCAATCATGCAAATCCAAGTTACTGTGACCATGAAACAACTTTTTCTCTACTTCCTGTCTCTTGTCTGGACTGTTGCTTGTACCATTACCAGCATTTCCGTTCCTATTTGTGGATAATTACTTACAGTTCATGTTGATTGTAAATGGTTCCCCATGTGTAGTTTTACATTAGAGGTTGCACAGGCACAATTATTTGCTGATTGTTTACATTTCAGTGGTGAAGAGATGAAGATCCTAGCTCAGTCTTCCCAATGAGGTGTGTGGCCTCATGTATTTGGCAGCCAAAGAAAGATAAGTCCCATTTCTGATACATTCAGTAAGTCTATTTTAAAATCCGCAGGTAATAAATTGACCCTTGAGAGGCATTGGGTTTTATTTGAAGTTCTTTCAAGCTGAAACTTTTCAAGCCAGTGGCTCTGAGCCTGTGGCAGCAAATCACAGAGCGAGTGGGGGTGTAGGGGTGGGGTCCTAAATTAAACACTCTAACCACGGGGGGAACTTTTAAAATCTGTGATTGATTCACATTCACTGAAGTTGCAATCATCCGTCTTAAGTTCTTGGCTGGCTATGGTGGTCCTTTATTAACCCCCCAGGCAGCGTGTGCCCAGGAAGTAAAACATTTTTTAAACTTCCTTTTGTTTGGAGAAATTATTGCACAATGTTGCATCCATAACCACTTTACTATCAAAGTAAATGAATAAAATGAGATGAGAGAACAACTTCAACCAATTTCATTTTAAGTGTCAATTTGAAACATGTAAACAAAACTGTTCAGTCTATATACCAATTCATATCATGAATTGATTTACGTGGACCCCAACTTAAAAAAGTTGAAAAACTGATTCGGGTGTTACCATTTAGTGGTTAATTGTACGGAATATGTACTGTACTGTGCAGTCTACTAATAAAAGTTTCAATCAATCAATCAATGTGTGATTCTCAACACACAGAAAAAAGTGAGAATTATTCACTGCATTTTTTAATCACCCTAACAAAGTAACATTGAAAATGTTTTAAGAATGTAAACATTGGTTACGTTTCAGCTAAATCAGCAGTTTGTATTCCTTAACAAAAAGAGCTTTTATGTTTTGTTTTTGTTTCGGCTAATGGATTAACATAAAACCTTATTCTTTCCTCATTTCCTTTTGTAGATACGGTGAATCCAAAGACTATAGGCCTGATTTGCTAAGATCCAAATACCACGCACTAAACAGTGTGTGCAATCCATAAAACAGTGTGTGCTATTAGTGGGTGTGTTGCGTGTGATTTACTGACACTGCTTGAGCAATTGAAAAGTGGTGCAGACCGCCTTATTTAAATGAGGAATTTGCAAGTACTAAAAAATATTTTAATAATATATATTCTATATGAAAAAAACAAACATTGAAAAAAATACTAAAGGACTCCAAAAAACATTGATTGTTTTTTTTTTTTATCAGCCCCGTAAGTCCTTTAGCAGCTATAATATTATAAAATGATGTTGCTGAATAGACGCTATGTCTAATATCATTTATTTCTGACCTCCCAAAATGTTGTCACACGTAGGATGAAGGATTCTCCTCTGTCTTTTTTCGTGTACCATCAGATGGCCAACTTAATGTCATGTAGCCATGCCCTAGTCTCTGGTCCAATCTGCTCAGACTCACAACACATGCATGCCACACTGTCTGAAAGGCCCCTCTTCGTCATGGATGTCTTGAAGCGTCAACAGACGCAATCCACTTTGCAATTGTGTAGCGGTCAGTTCAGCATTGCGTGTGGTATCAGGTTTGCACGTGTTTTAGTAAATGGTAAAATGTAAATGGGTTATCCTTCTACAGCGAATTTTTACCTTCAAGGTACTCAAAGCACTTTGTCACTATTTCCACATTCACCCATTCCCACACCAATGGCGGGAGCTGCCATGCAAGGCCCTTACCACGACGCATCAGGAGCAAGGGTGAAGTGTCTTGCTCAAGAACACAACGGACGAGACTACGTTGGTAGAAGCTGGGTATCGAACCAGGAACCCTCAGATTGCTGGCACGGCCACGCTCCTAACGGCACCACGTCGTCCCCGAGTACATGCAAAGCTTTAGTAAATCAGGTCCTATGTATGCTTCCTCGTACTTCTGGGTCTTTTTATTCTGGTAATCAGCACTTTTTTTCTTCTCATTCCTGTAACGAACTTCACAGTTTTGCCGCCTCAGTTAGCTCTAACCAGGGGTGTCAAACTCATTTTAGATTGGGGCCACATGGAGAAAAATCTACTCCCAAGTGGGCCAGACTGGTAAAATCACGACACGATACCTTAAAAATAAGGACAACTTCAGATTGTTTTCTTTCTTTGAATAAAAGAACAAGCACATTTTGAAAATGTACAAATCATCATGTTGTTGGATGTTTTTTTACACATATGTTGTGGTTAATAGTATTCTATCTTTGCCGTTATGTATACTTTCGGAATAAATAATGTGATAATGTTCATAATTAAACTCCATCCATCCATCCATCCATTTCCTACCGCTTATTCCCTTTTTGGGTCGCAGGGGGCGCTGGCGCCTATCTCAGCTACTATCGGGCGGAAGGCGGGGTACACCCTGGACAAGTCGCCAACTCATCGCAGGGCCAACACAGATAGACAGACAACATTCACACTCATACACTAGGGCCAATTTAGTGTTGCCAATCAACCTATCCCCAGGTGCATGTCTTTGGAGGTGGGAGGAAGCCGGAGTACCCGGAGGGAACCCACGCAGTCATGGGGAGAACATGCAAACTCCACACAGAAAGATCCCGAGCCTGGGATTGAACCCAGGACTGCAGGACCTTCGTGTTGTGAGGCAGACACACTAACCCCTCTGCCACAGTGAAGCCCTATAATTCAACTCATTGGTGTTAATTTTTAATCCATCAAGATAAAAAAATAACTTCAAAATCAAATTACAGGATGTTATTTGTGTAGTTTGCTCATTTTCCTCGACTGGTGCGCTAACATCATGTGTTTTTTTTTGTTTTTACATACACTATATTGCCAAAAGTATTTGCCCACCTATCCAAATGATCAGAATCAGGCATCCTAGCCACCTGGCAAGGCCACAGGTGTATACAATCAAGGAGACTGTTTGTACAAACATTTGTGAAAGAATGGGTCGCTCTCAGGACCTCAGTGATTTCCAGCATGGAACTGTCACAGGATGCAAGCTGTGCAACAAATCCGGTCGAGAAATTTCCTCGCTCCTAAATATTCCAATGTCAACTCTCCCGTCCAAAGGCAAAACCTAGTAACTCACTTCTAGCTGATTTTGAGAAAACAAAGGAAAACCAATCTTGATGCTGTCTTACAAAGATCTACAAAGTCATCAAACGTATAGATGTTTTCTTGAGCTTTCATTTTCTTGCCGATTGAGCCATGGATTGAATCTGCTCTCATGAACGTGTGCCCTTTCTCCAGATATTTTATCACAATCTCGGGTGGGCCCCATTCTGCGTTTGCACATTGGGCAAGAGCCGTGTACAGCCTCCAGTTTTTATTTTGACCTCCACAGTTATCTGCCCAAAAGAGTATGCAAGGGGAAGAATCAAGAACAATACATTTAATGAAGGTGCTTGCAACGTCCTGGCCCAACCTTCCAAATATCTCCCTCGTGCCATAATATCACATAATCAGGTTGACCGTCGGCCCCCATTCGTGCAAATGTCTCATTAAAGACAATAAGGCGACTGACAAAGAAGCTCCGATTGGTCCTTTGAGATACTAGGTTTTTCTGTTGTATATACGCGGTTATGTGGTAGTTGCTAGGTCCTGCCATGCGCGTAACAGGTTACTTACGGAACAAATTACAATATCGCATACACTAATGTATAACATATCACCTAGGAACTCCAAAATTACTATCAGCTCAGTTTTGACCAAAATTTAGTTACTGGGTGTTGCCTTTGGACGGGAGAACTGTGGGCTTTATTATAAGAAAAATGGAAGACTTTGGGAACAACAGCAACTCAGCCACCAAATTGCCATTCAAACTGACAGAGAGGTGTCAGACGATGCTGAATCACATAGTGCAAAGACTTTCTGCACAGTCAGTTGCTACAGAGCGCCAAAATTCATGTGACCTTCTGATTAGCCCACGTACAGTACGCAGACAGCTTCATGGAATGTTTTTCTATGGCCGTGTAGCTGCATCTAACCTATACATCACCAAGTCCAATGCAAAGCGTCGGATGCAGTGGTGTAAAGCACGTCGCCATTTGACTCTAGAGCAGTGGAGACGCCTTCTCTGGAGTGATGAATCACACTTTTCATTCTGGCCATCTGATGGACGAGTCTGGGTTTGGAAGTTGCCCGGAGAACGTTACATTTCGGACTGCTATGTGCCGAGCGTGAAATTTGGTGGAGGAGGAATAATGGTGTGGGGTTGTTTTTCAGGAGTTGGGCTTGGCCCCTTAGTTACAGTGAAAGGAACTTTGAATGCTCCAGGATATTTTTTGTTCATAATGTTAACTATATCCATTTTGAAGTATAAAAAGACCAGGGCAACAAAAACACGCAATTAAATGATTTAAATAATATTTTGACATTCTTTTATCCACACTGTCTATGCGGGTAAATGGGTTTCAGCCCTCACACCAAGGGGGGGGGGTGGCATATTGAGTCCAGCGATGGAAAGTACAGTTGGTTATCTATTCTAACCATTACTCAAACACTAATTGATTATATGGGAAATGGCTGCCAGATTAATTTCCAGGAGCAAAAAATCAATAAAAAATATTTTTCAGTAACGTTTTGGTCATCCGGGCGCTGTGGCTCCTTTTGATGAAGGATGAAGTCCAAGGGTGACACTACAGGGGGAGTTTTGTTTGTCGTGTTTTGCACCAAATATACATGTATGTTTGTGTACGAGTGGCCAGAACCCTTAAAAAGTTAATCTAAATTGAGATAAAAATGTTGCGAGGAATTTACCATCTCAGTGTGTCACACAATCTATGCTCCAGAATGCCAACAGTAAACTAGCCTGCTACCCGAAGTATTTGCAGTATTTTATATTTTTGTGTGTGGGGTCACAATAAAGGCTTTTAATTGTCTGCAACGGCCTTATTCTTGTTGGAGCATATGCTGCTGATTACAGAAATTGGTGCACTCACAAGAGTTCTAATGACTTCTATTCTTTATAATCTTTTCACGTACAATGAAACCTTTACATTTTTAGACGCTCCCTAGATTACATCCAACATTGTAATAAAGGAGTCGACGTTGTCAGCTGTCTCCCAACTTTTGTCAGTGACTGAGTGGGAATCTGACAGATGGAGACATCGTAAGGTCGCAAGCTCCGAGGCCGCATGCACCTTCAGCAAGGCAGCATCCATATTCATGACGTGTTCGCTTCGATGCCAGCTGGTGGAGGGAAATGCAAACGTCACAATGCGCGGCACATTCCTCCAGATGGGCATCAGGTTGCGCCGAGGAGTACGGGCGCCATGGTATCTGTTCTTGTTTTAAGACCCTGATTCCTGACCCCCACAGAAGGCGCACCATAACAGGGGGTCGCGGCGAGGGTCAAGCTGGTGTCAAACTCTCACCTCTTTGGCTTTATTGCCTCAAAGAGCTTCAGTGATGAAGGAGGCCTACTAGGGGGCGGGGCTCAGACATGCTTGCCACAACGAGTCCGATTATTCAGCCGTGATAGGCAGGGGCCTTTTTGCGGTCCCTGGAGACTGTCGTTTTGAAAGGTTAAAATTTTGGGGATGCCAGCGGATGAATGCAAACATGTCAAACAGTTGCTTTGTCAGGACGCCCACCGGAAACACTTCCACCCCCTCATTTTCCGTCAATAAACCTGCTCCTTGCATGCATTCAAGCACAGACCGGATAAAGATAATAACTCAGAGGTGCACCATAGGCTCGTTGCAGCCCCCAAGTTGGACCACGTCTGTGTTTAAGATCCGCATCCCAGTGTATTTTGTGTGTTCTTGTATTTCTACCCCTCTTGAGACATCAACAAGAAAAGTACCTTCCATATGAGGACCGGTGAACAAGTTAGGACTGAAATCATGGTCCACTACAGAATACCATTGCATCTGATGGAGAATGTCTCATTTGCACACCTGGTAGTGAAATCTATCAAAATTAGGGTGGTCCCAAAAAGGAGGGATTTTCCAAATTGACTGTGTGTCGGTTTTAAAAGTGCTCACCCTTTGGTCAATATATGAAATAAGTGTGTGTAAAAATTTGAAGTTCTCCCCCTCTGGCCAATTTATGTAATAACAAGTATAAGAAATTGAAATGCACACCCTTTGGCCAAAATTAATAAAAAAAAAAAAAATGTAAATACGTACATACAGACATACTGTAATAACTTAAATAATGAAGATTAAAAACCAATTATAAACAAAGTTTATAAAAAAAGAAACTTTATTTATATTTGCATAGTATGTATATATTATTGTCAGGTTCAAACGCTGATGACATCTATTAATCAGACAAGAAGCAAGTAATCATGCAGAGACAGAGTTTAATTTAGCTCATGAGGAGACACGTGTTTTGGCTATACTCTAGTTACAGATTCAAACTATTTAAAAAAATTAAGCCCGCGTGCCTCCTGTATTTATTAGGAAAGTCCCTATTACACCACTTTCGCTGAGGGAAGGGGGTAGACTCGACAATTCCACTTAGACACAATATATGATTATTCAAAAATGCAAATATGTTGACACTTGGTGCTATCGCCCAGTCTCTGCTTTGTCTGGTCCTGGAACCCAATGTTCGGCCTTGGTAGTCAGCAGGCCAAGTCTGGACAAAACACTGATAAAAAAAGGCTAGCAATCTTTTGAATTGCTAGCTCTGCACAAATACAGAAATACCACTTCAGCACAAATTGACAATACTTTATAGCATTTGTTCTTAACCTTTTTTCAGTGATGTACCCCCTGTAAACATTTTTTTAATTAAAGTACCCCCTAATCAGAGCAAAATATTTTTGGTTGAAAAAAAGAGATAAAGAAGTAAAATACAGCACTATGTCATCAGTTTCTGATTTATTAAATGGTATAACAGTGCAAAATCTTGCTCATTTGTAGTGGTCTTTCTTGAACTATTTGGAAAAAAAGATATAAAAATAACTAAAAACTTGTTAAAAAATAAACAAGTTATTCATTTATAAATAAAGATTTTTACACATAGAAGTAATCATCAACTTAAATTGTCTTCTTTGGGGATTGTAATAGAGAACATGTCCACAAAAAATCCAGCTGTCAACACTGAATATTGCATTGTTGCATTTCTTTTCACAGTTTATGAACTTACATTCATATTTTGTTGAATTATTATTCAATAATTATATTTATAAAGGATTTTTGAATTGTTGCTATTTTTAGAATATTTTAAAAAAAAATCTCACGTATCCCTTGGCATACCTACAACTACCCCCAGGGGTACGCGTACCCCCATCTGAAAACCACTGCTTTATCGGAACGGCCCTTTAGTATAAAGTTATGATGATAATAAATACATAATTATTCTAACAATTATTAATGTTGTAAACAAAAATCTTTATATAACTAGAAAGGGTGGTCCTAAAGAGGTAAGCATTTTTCAGAGGTCTCAAGAAGGTATGAAATACAAGAATGTGTGTGTGTGCGAGAGGGAGAAAAGCTGCTGTCCAGACAGAGGAAGTCAGCACTCTTCAAGTACACTCTCATATGGCGAGTGGGTGATATCAAAGTGGAGGAGGTTGAAAAGTAACAGCATCAAGAAATGCGGTTAAAAAATCTGAAGGTTACAGCATAGTAAAAAAACAAACAAACAAAAAAGTCATCCTATTTGAAACTATTCACGTTGCGACGTTTAAAGCTCCAAGAGAGAACAAGGATGGTGATTTGTGCATTGAGACCCTCGTTAAGTGGCACAAGCCTGCGGTGGAGTACACGCAATCAGTGTTCCCGAGACATAAACAAGGAAGTGGTTATATTGAGTTCGGGTTGCTGCTGCTGCTCCCAGCCAGGACATAATGATGTTTCTATCCTGCTACCAACGAGTTGGGGCCAGGTCATGGCCACAAACAAGGAGCATTTGAAACCTCCCGCATCACTTCATGATGGATAAAGCTAAAGGCTTGGAAATGGCTTTAACCTTTGACTTAAAATTAAACGGGAAACTTGACCTTACACTGCACTGGCTTCATTTTTGGTGAACTTTTAAAAGAGCATAACGTCTGAGCTTACCAGCACATGGTGCCTGAGCTACTCAAGGATTGTATTATTTGTGTGCTCACAATACTGGTGAAAGGAAGATGCAAATTAGCACTCGCAGTGGCAGTGATCAACACAAAAATATTTCTGCGGCTGCTGTTTTGTATCTTTATTTAGTACGTTTGAAATTTGCGTGCAAACTGGCACAGTTATGCACAAATGACTGAGAAAATAGGCGATCGTCCTGCAAAGACAAACGGTGGACAGAGAATCCTCCATCCTACTTGTGTCCGTCAACACATATAGATATTATCTATTCGGCAATATAATTTAATGATTTTATAGTTGCTGGATTACTTAGTGTTGATAAAAACACATTGGTGTCTGCTGGCGTTAGTTTTAAGTTGTGTTAACTTTTTCATATAGGAAAAATTCCATTATAATAAAACTTCTTGCAGTATGCATTTTCTTGCAACTGGATCATTCTAAATGCGCCATCACAACACTGCACAGTGCTAAAAATAGGTTCTGTTGTTTGGATTAAGTTTCAGAAACAGTGGTAGATCAACAACAACATAAAACGGCACCTGTTGGATCATATGATACCACAAATATGTAGTGACTCCATGGTGACAGCCGGTATACACGTAAAAACATATTTTAAATAATATCAATTGTACACGCTAGAGATGCGCGGATAGGCAATTATATAATCCGCAACCGCATCACTAAAGTCGTCATCCACCCGCAATCCACCCGAACCAACATTTCATCAAAGCCACACCCGTCCGCCACCCGCCCTTTGTTATATATCTAATATAGACGATGCAAGGCATTAGTGAGGTTAGAAAGTGTAACTCCCTCCAAATAGCACAGACACAATGGCTTTCTTGAAATGATTTATTTGAAGGCTTACTTTACCTTCAAATTCACCGTGAAAACTGTAATAAATAAAGCACGTTACAAACGTAAAAATAATAACATGCACAGCATGTGGATCAAACATTTTACCAAGTAAAATACCAACAAATGACAAATACCTCGTTGGCCATCCCCGGAAGTAGCTTCCTTACATCCGTCAACAAACCAAACGAGACACTTCAAAATAAAAGTATGCCCACATACTGTTTCAAAGAGTGCTGCTCGTTTTTCGTATGTGGGTAACAACATTTAACTATTTATAAATGGTTGATTTCTATAGGCTAGTAAGGTAAAGTGTTGTACCTGACAAGTTTGGGCTACCTTGCTTCTGCGGCCTTCATCAGAGGTGTCACGTGATGTTAGCGTGACGTCGTCTGAGACGTGATATATGGATTGTACCATCAAGTGTTGTCAGGTACAACACTTTACCTACTAGCCTACATAAATCAACCATTTATAAATGCACGTCAGTAGGCTAAATGAACCTCTTCAACATAACATTTAACTATATGTATAATGTAGCGGCTGGCTACGGGGCGTTAATCAATAAATTAGGCTGGGGGGCGGGACTTCCGAGAGAGATAAGGAAGTGAAAGTTCAAGTTCGAGTTGTCCCGGGAAAAGCGTTAGAGACATGAGAGCTGTTGTGTGGTTGTACTACATCTTGTGCAATAAAGATAAGACAAACGAAGAAGTTTTATGAGCCTACATTCCTGGGATTATTTCAATACATGTTTCCGAATTGGTGCAACCGCCACCCGCCCGATTCTATTTAATATGTATTTTTTCGTCATGTCACCCGCCCGACCCGCGGTTTATCCGCGGACTCCGCGGTTGTGACCGCAAACCGCACATCTCTAGTACACGCAGTCTTTGTAAATCACACGTAACGCGCCCACTAATAGTACACACAATTTTTATAATTTGCACAGGCTATTTAGCAGGTTTTATTTAAATCACATAAATTAACATAGCTTTTAATTTGTAATTAGGGTTCTATTTAATTCCAATAGGGCCTTATAGTTGCCGGTTCATTGGGACTATTGAATGTTTTGTACTTAATGCACTCCAGTGCATCTCTTCAGTTGTTTTCCTGTTACCTGATATTCTTCTCCTTTTCATGTGCATTCCAGTTTCCACGGTTTGCTTTGCGTATACCTCCTAGCCATCTTTGTTACATACTTCACCCTTTTGTGTGTCTCTTGTTCTTGAAAGACTTTATTGAACACACCTGTCACTGTCACCATGTCTTTGCATCCGAGGGTAATTCTAAACCAAACCTCTGGAACAATATCTGCCATTCATTAGTATAACAAGGAGTTGTAAACACTGGAAATGGTGAAAGTATACGATCAACTTTTTAATCGCTTGTGTGCAAAAGTGTTCCTAGCCTGTTCGGCGCCCTGGGCAAGAATCCCTTCTGGGTTCCTTTTGTCTATGGTAAACTTTTGAGTTTATTCTCAGGCAGAGGAAAAAAACACCAATCTGTGCATGCATCTTTGTGACTTACTGTATTATCTTGCCGGCATGTGCAGATTCACTTTTTTTTTTTTTACCAATCTTTTTACATAACCCAATAAATTCCCCACATTGTCAGCAAAATCCGCCTCTGCTTGTCATAGTGCTGTGAGTGCGTGTATAAGTATGTGTTTGCCTCTTTTTTTTCTCTCAACTTTTCTTCATTTCATCCATTAGAATCTAATTTAAAACATCTGTATGCACCTACAACACTTAAAACTTTTAGTATATCAGTATGTGGAATTAAATTATGGAATGGCGTAAACAAAGAAGTTAAACAATGACCAAATATGATCCAGTTTAAGAGGCTGTGTTTACATAGTACAAGGAAGAAGAAATTCGATAGACATCTGAAACTTTATTGAAAATGAGCTATTGTTCATTATTTATTAGGAGATCTGTTGTATTTTATTGGTGTAAACTGGGTTACAAAATGAGGACAGGAAGCGCTATTAAATTGTAATAAAATGGAAAAGGGGTTAAATAAGTTTGGCATTTTTGTAGTCCTTTTCGATCTTGTAAAGAGAAAAGTAAATAAATGTAAACTATATAATGTATCGGCTTCACGGTGGCAGAGGGGTTAGTGCGTCTGCCTCACAATACGAAGGTCCTGCAGTCCTGGGTTCAAATCCAGGCTCGGGATCTTTCTGTGTGGAGTTTGCATGTTCTCCCCGTGAATGCGTGGGTTCCCTCCGGGTACTCCGGCTTCCTCCCACTTCCAAAGACATGCACCTGGGGATAGGTTGATTGGCAACACTAAATTGGCCCTAGTGTGTGAATGTGAGCGTGAATGTTGTCTGTCTATCTGTGTTGGCCCTGCGATGAGGTGGCGACTTGTCCAGGGTGTACCCCGCCTTCCGCCCGATTGTAGCTGAGATAGGCGCCAGCGCCCCCCGCGACTCCGGAAGGGAATAAGCGGTAGAAAATGGATGGATGGATGGATATATAATGTATCATTTGTAATTGTAAACATGCTCAAAATAAATTTAAAACAAACAAAACTTTGTGTTGCCACATGCTTGTGTATGAAAAGTGTCATGATCCGCCTCCCAGATCATACATAGTTTTTGTTTTTGAGTCCTTTTTGTGTGTTTTCATATTATTTTTGGACTCTTCCGATCACTAGTTTGTGCATTTCCTTGTTTATTCGGTTACCATGGTTTCTTATTTGTTCCACCTGCTCTGCTTTTGTCACGCACCTGTGTTTTGATTGTTACTTTGGTATTCAAGCCTGCCTTCGACCTCAGTTTGTTCTTGGTTCGTTGTTTGCTTATGCAACTCTCACGTTGGTATCTCTACTTTGTGCTAAGTTACGCCTTAGCTTCACGTGCGCTCAGCATGTTACTTTTGGACTTTCGGACTCCATTGCTAAGTTTTAGCTTAGCTTATCGTGCGTAGGCACGCACTTTCTTTTGCTTTTGTACCAGTGTTCTTTTACTTTTTGTATATTAAACTAAGTCTTACTTGCAATTCCTGCCTGTCTTGGTCCTCGTGCATCCCGGGGGGACACAACGCGCATACAAAATGTGTTTCAAACGTGACAGAAAAGTACCAGGAAAATGCTTTTATACCATTTCTTATAGGGAACTAATCATCTAAGACAGACAGTTTGTATCTGTTTATGGTACACAAATCTGAAAAGTATTTTGGCTGTATAGATGGGAAAAACTTGCTCTAGGGTTTTGTAAAATTTGGTGCTCATGCGACCTTTTGGAACGGATTACTAATGAAAACAAAAAAGTATCACAGTACAAAGTGATGTCGCCAACTACTGGTCTAGAATGCACATTATGGAATTGCAAGTCTTGTGAAAAAGGATTATATCGATAACTATGTCGCACGTCTACAATACCTAAAATGCCTTACAAATTATTTAATGGTCTTGATGACCTTTATCGGTAAATTAGTAGAGGTGAGAATATTTGGGAACCACAAGATTCGAATCGATTCCGATTTTTGGGTTGATTCTCAATTTGAAACGATTCTTGTAATATATCTTTTGGTATATGAATTTTAGTAAACACGCTCCTCTTGGCTCAGTGTCTTGAAGGAGAACATTATCACCAGACCTATGTAAGCGTCAATATATACCTTGATGTTGCAGAAAAAAGACCATATGTTTTTTTAATTGATTTCCCAACTCTAAAAGGGTGAATTTGGCGATTTAAACGCCTTTTAATTGATAGCCTGTTGAGCGATGTCCTTTCACCCGTGACGTCACAACATGAAGCAATCCGCCATTTTCTCAATGTTATTACACACACCAAGTCAAATCAGCTCTGTTATTTTTCCGATATCCACACAAGAATGTGTGGATATCCTGCGACACTCAAAGCAGATGCATTTCCAACGATAAAGTCAACGAAATCTGCAATATTGGAAAATAGACCACCACTGTATCTGCCTGAGTGTGAGCTATTCAGGGACGACGGTAGTCTCTTCCCGCAGACGAGCGAGGTAAACCCCCTGGATATGATTTATGTCACTTCTTTTTCTGTCTCATTTTGTCCACCAAACTTATAAGGTTGTGCATGAATGCACAAAGGTGAGTTTTGTTGAAGTTATTGACTTATGTGTAGTGTGCTAATCAGACATATTTGGTCACGGCATGACTGGAAGCTAATTGATGCTAACATTTAGGCTAGCTGTTTATACATATTGCATCATTATGCCTCATTTGTAGCTATATTTGCATCCAGCCTTTCCCTCCATCCACATTTAATGCCAAACAAACACATACCAATCGTTGGTTAGAAGGCGATCGCCGAATTCGTCCTCGCTTCCTCCCGTGCCGCTGTCTGTCATGATGTGGCTCAATAGCTTCAGTTTCCTCTTCAATTTAGTTTTGGCTACCTGCCTCCACACTCCAACCATCCATTTTAATACATGCGTAGTCTGTTGAATCGCTTACGGCGCTGAAATCCGAGTCGGAATCCGAGCTAATATCGCTATACCTTTCTGTGCTATGCGTCATGTTTGTTTCTGTGTGGTCACGCTGTGACGTCACAGGATAATGTACGGGTGGATATAACGACGGTTAAATCAGGCACTTTGAAGCCGTTTTTCGGGATATTGCGTGATGTGTAAAATTTGGAGAAAAACTTTGAAAAATAAAATAAGCTACTGGGAACTGATTTTTATTGGTTTTAACCCTTCAGAAATTGTGATAATGTTCCCCTTTAAAAAAATTAATCCGCCTATAAAAAAACTTAATAATTCACAAAAATCACAGGATGTAAATCAATATAAGAAATGAAACCCCACGCCAAACCCAGTTTTACAATACCTTCGATAGAAATTTAAAAAGCAATTCAGAAGACCGACAAATACAAAACTTATTACATAGAATAAACAAAACGTAAAACCAAACATTTATAATAAAAGTAAGCAGTATCAATAATAATAACATATCAATAATGGTTGTGTAATAAAAAAAACAAAAACATTTGATTCAATTTTTTTTTTTTTCTAAGTTAATTCTTAAATTATGAATTAATTTAGAATCGGAATGAATAAAAATCGTGATTTGGATTTTTGGAGCACCCCTAAAAGTTAATAAATCTAATTATTGTCATGATTTTGGGCTGATTTTGAACAAGGAGGAAAAAAACTACAAAAACTTTAAAACATCTATAGCTTAATAATGATTTAATGTACTGTTTCTAACACTGTCTGAGCTAATAATTCAGTATTTTATTTTGGTTGTCGTTTGCATTGCATAATACTAAGAGAGGAACGTGCAATAATTGGACATTCTTGTGTTGCTCATAAATGTGTTGAAACGGGACCATGCAGTATGAAGAAGCAGAAAGCCAGGATGCATGTTATTGAAAAAGGATTATGGATATTTTTATGATACTCCAATGCTTCTCCATCGCGGTCTCCCGATGACCTTTAAGTTATCGATTTTTTTACTTCTCTATAGACTTCATCTTCCCTTTCCATTCCCTGTTTTGTTTTTGTCTTTATGTATTCCATTTCAAGACTCAGAATGCAGAGTAAGTACGCCGGCCGGCTGGCTGGCTGGCTGCAGCGTCAGCAGCGGGACAAACGTGGAAGGTAATTCATACCCCACCTGTCACCATGGCTGGAGCTGACTGAACACACTTCCTCCCTGAGGAGACAGTTAAAAATGAGCTCGGAGGCATCAAATAATGTGCCACTTCATCCTACAGGCGGACACAAGCCTCATTAAAAGCTGCTATCTTGGACCATGGAGAGGTGTGAATGAAAAATACAATTTCATGATAAAGATAATATAGCAGGATCAGCAGGCAGCCTGGGTGAGAAATGAGTTTTACTCAGGTGTATCTTGGCTTGACTCTCCATAACACATTTGCCTTTCCCAGTGGGGCATTACTGTAAACAGGCTGAAACTGTACACTGCGCCTCTGTCTGGAAAACACACACACCTCCTTCTCTCCAAGTGATCTGGACACAACACACAGATGGAAATAGACATGATTGCGCAGATATATGTGGTGACTTGAAAAAGTTAAGTTAAGTTTTCCACAGTGTGCTAATTTTTTCACGTCACGATCAAACATGAATATATTTGATTGGGATTTTAAGAAAAGAAAAAACTAAATGGCAAACTAATATGAAGCAAAATTAGATGAATGCTTCATGACTTACTGTATTAATAATTTTTGTAGTGTGTAAAAGAGTTCATCCCCTTTGAGTAAATGCAACTGCTTTTCGCTGCAGTTATTCATTTTTGCCAGACAGCTGAAACAGTCATGGTACGTCACAATCGATCTTCGCTGGAGTCGGACCCGAATGCAGAGAAGGAACAATAAAAATGAAGACGCACACAAAGGGTGTGCAGAGGAACAACTAAACACTACATGGCAGGAACAAGGAGCTTGCGTTGAGCCAGAGCAGAGATGATGAACACTCCTGGAAGGATGAAGCATCAGGAATCAACTGGTACCGAGTGAATGGACTGGAGAAATTAAAGGCCTCCTGAAATGAGATTTTTTTTTATTCAAACAAGGATAGCAAATCCATTGTATGTGTCATACTTGATCATTGCGCGATATTGCCATATTTTTGCTGAAAGGATTTAGTAGAGAACATCCATGATAAAGTTCGCAACTTTTGGTGCTAACAGAAAAGCCCTGCCTTTACCGGAAGTCGCAGACGATGACATCACATGTTTATGGCTCCTCACATATTCACAAAGAGCTATTCGGACCTAGAAAATGAAAATTTCCCCATTAATTTGAGCGAGGATGAAAGATTCATGTTTGAGGATATTGATAGCGACGGACTAGAAAAAAAAAGAAAGAAAGAAAAAAACAAGTTAAAAAAAAATACGCTATTGCATTGGGACGGATTCAGATGTTTTTAGACACATTTACTAGGATAATTCTGGGAAATCCCTTATCTTTCTATTGTTTTGTTAGTGTTTTAGTGAGTTAAATAGTACCTGATAGTCGGAGGTGTGTGTCCACAGGTGTGTTGACGCCAATGTCTCAGGGAAGTCGGCGGCAGCTTTATGGGCGGCACAAGCTCAGCTGATCCCCGGTAAGAAGCGACTTTTTACCACAATTTTCTCACCGAAACCTGCTGGTTGACATTCGGTCAGGATCCATGTTCGCTGTGATCCATAGTAAAGTTTCACCTCCAGGAATTTTAAACAAGGAATCACTGTGTGTTTGTGTAGCTAAAGGCTAAAGCTTCCCAACTCCATATTTCTACGTTGACTTCTCCAGTATTAATTGAACAAGTTGCAAAAGATTCAGCAACACATATCTCCAAAACACTGTGTAATTATGCAATTAAAGCAGACGACTTTTAGCTGTGTGTGTGTGCAGCGCTCATATTTCCTAACAGTCCGTGACGTCACGCGTACACGTCATCATTACGCAACGTTTTCAAGAAGAAACTCCCGGGAAATTTAAAATTGCAATTTAGTAAACTAAAAAGGCCGTATTGGCATGTGTTGCAATGTTAATATTTCATCATTGATATATAAACTATCAGACTGCGTGGTGGGTAGTAGTGGTTTTCAGTAGGCCTTTAAGTAGTGCAATGGGTATCAGGTAGTGATGGTCAGATAAAGCCTCATGAAGCTTTGAACCACTTGAACCAATTATTTCGAGAATTTCCCGAAACCTCAATGCATGCCTCCTCTCTGAGCTGCAACCTTATCGTAGTAGAGGAGTTTGCGTGTCCCAATGATCCTAGGAGCTATGTTGTCCGGGGGCATAAAGCCCATCTGGTAGGGTCTCCCAAGGCAAACAGGTTCTAGGTGAGGGATCAGACAAAGAGCAGCTCGAAGACCTTTATGAAGAAGAAAAATCATGGACCCAGATTTCCCTCGCCCGGACGCGGGTCACCGGGGCCCCCCTCTGGAGCCAGGCCCGGAGGTGGGGCACGATGGCGAGCGCCTGGGGCCATGGGGCACAGCCCGAAGAGGCAACGTGGGTCACCCCTCCAATGGGCTCACCACCCATAGCAGGGGCCATAGAGGTCGGGTGCAATGTGAGCTGGGTGACAGCCGAAGGCAGGGCACTTGGCGGTCCGATCCTCGGCTACAGAAGCTAGCTCTTGGGACGTGGAACGTCACGTCACTGGGGGGGAAAGAGCCTGAGCTAGTGCGCGAAGTCGAGAAATTCCGGCTGGATATAGTCGGACTCACTTCGACGCACAGCAAGGGCTCTGGAACCACTTCTCTCGAGAGGGATTGGACCCTCTTCCACTCTGGCGTTGCCGGCAGTGAGAGGCGACGGGCTGGGGTGGCAATTCTTGTTTCTCCCCGGCTCAAAGCCTGTACGTTGGAGTTCAACCCGGTGGAAGAAAGGGTAGCCTCCCTCCGCCTTCGGGTGGGGGGACGGGTCCTGACTCTTGTTTGTGCTTATGCACCAAACAGCAGTTCAGAGTACCCACCCTTTTTGGGAACACTCGAGGGAGTACTGGAGAGTGCTCCCCCGGGTGATTCCCTTGTCCTACTGGGAGACTTCAAAGCTCACGTTGGCAACGACAGTGAAACCTGGAGAGTCGTGATTGGGAAGAATGGCCGCCCGGATCTGAACCCGAGTGGTGTTTTGTTATTGGACTTTTGTGCTCGTCACAGTTTGTCCATAACAAACACCATGTTCAAACATAAGGGTGTCCATATGTGCACTTGGCACCAGGACACCCTAGGCCGCAGTTCCATGATCGACTTTGTAGTTGTGTCATCGGATTTGCGGCCTCATGTTTTGGACACTCGGGTGAAGAGAGGGGCGGAGCTTTCTACCGATCACCACCTGGTGGTGAGTTGGCTGCGATGGTGGGGGAGGATGCCGGACAGACCTGGGAGGCCCAAACGCATTGTGAGGGTCTGCTGGGAACGTCTGGCAGAGTCTCCTGTCAGACAAAGTTTCAATTCCCACCTCCGGAAGAACTTTGAACATGTCACGAGGGAGGTGCTGGACATTGAGTCCGAGTGGACCATGTTCCGCACCTCTATTGTCGAGGCGGTAGATCGGAGCTGTGGCCGCAAGGTAGTTGGTGCCTGTCGGGGCGGCAATCCTAAAACCCCTTGGTGGACACCAGCGGTGAGGGATGCCGTCAAGCTGAAGAAGGAGTCCTATCGGGTCCTTTTGGCTCATAGGACTCCGGAGGCAGTGGACAGGTACCGACGGGCCAAGCGGTGTGCAGCTTCAGCGGTCGTGGAGGCAAAAACTCGGACATGGGAGGAGTTCGAGGAAGCCATGGAAAACGACTTCCGGACGGCTTCGAAGCGATTCTGGAGCACCATACGCTGCCTCAGGAAGGGGAAGCAGTGCACTATCAACACCGTGTATGGTGCGGATGGTGTTCTGCTGACCTCAACTGCGGATGTTGTGGATAGGTGGAAGGAATACTTCGAAGACCTCCTCAATCCCACCAACATGTCTTCCTATGAGGAAGCAGTGCCTGGGGAATCTGTGGTGGACTCTCCTATTTCTGGGGCTGAGGTCGCTGAGGTAGTTAAAAAGCTCCTCGGTGGCAAGGCCCCAGGGGTGGACGAGATCCGCCCGGAGTTCCTTAAGGCTCTGGATGCTGTGGGGCTGTCTTGGTTGACAAGACTTTGCAGCATCGCGTGGACATCGGGGGCGGTACCTCTGGATTGGCAGACCGGGGTGGTGGTTCCTCTCTTTAAGAAGGGGGACCGGAGGGTGTGTTCCAACTATCGTGGGATCACACTCCTCAGCCTTCCCGGTAAGGTTTATTCAGGTGTACTGGAGAGGAGGCTACGTCGGATAGTCGAACCTCGGATTCAGGAGGAACAGTGTGGTTTTCGTCCTGGTCGTGGAACTGTGGACCAGCTCTATACTCTCGGCAGGGTTCTTGAGGGTGCATGGGAGTTTGCCCAACCAGTCTACATGTGTTTTGTGGACTTGGAGAAGGCATTCGACCGTGTCCCTCGGGAAGTCCTGTGGGGAGTGCTCAGAGAGTATGGGGTATCGGACTGTCTTATTGTGGCGGTCCGTTCTCTGTACGATCAGTGCCAGAGCTTGGTCCGCATTGCCGGCAGTAAGTCGAACACATTTCCAGTGAGGGTTGGACTCCGCCAAGGCTGTCCTTTGTCACCGATTCTGTTCATAACTTTTATGGACAGAATTTCTAGGCGCAGTCAAGGCGTTGAGGGGTTCCGGTTTGGTAACCGCAGGATTAGGTCTCTGCTTTTTGCAGATGATGTGGTCCTGATGGCTTCATCTGACCGGGATCTTCAGCTCTCGCTGGATCGGTTCACAGCCGAGTGTGAAGCGACCGGAATGAGAATCAGCACCTCCAAGTCCGAGTCCATGGTTCTCGCCCGGAAAAGGGTGGAATGCCATCTCCGGATTAGGGAGGAGACCCTGCCCCAAGTGGAGGAGTTCAAATACCTAGGAGTCTTGTTCACAAGTGGGGGAAGAGTGGATCGTGAGATCGACAGGCGGATCGGTGCGGCGTCTTCAGTAATGCGGACGTTGCACCGATCCGTTGTGGTGAAAAAGGAGCTGAGCCGGAAGGCAAAGCTCTCAATTTACCGGTCGATCTACGTTCCCATCCTCACCTATGGTCGTGAGCTTTGGGTCATGATCGAAAGGATAAGATCACGGGTACAAGCGGCCGAAATGAGTTTCCTCCACCGTGTGGCGGGTCTCTCCCTTAGAGATAGGGTGAGAAGCTCTGCCATCCGGGAGGGACTCAAAGTAAAGCCGCTGCTCCTTCACATCGAGAGGAACCAGATGAGGTGGTTCGGGCATCTGGTCAGGATGCCACCCGAACGCCTCCCTAGGGAGGTGTTTAGGGCACGTCCAACCGGTAGGAGGCCACGGGGAAGACCCAGGACACGTTGGGAAGACTATGTCTCCCGGCTGGCCTGGGAACGCCTCGGGATCCCCCGGGAAGAGCTAGACGAAGTGGCTGGGGAGAGGGAAGTCTGGGTTTCCCTGCTTAGGCTGTTGCCCCCGCGACCCGACCTCGGATAAGCGGAAGATGATGGATGGATGGATCAATGCATGTTTCAGCACAAGACACCACCTGCTGGTCAAATGTATAATTACAAACAGTTGTGTGTTAACCACATAATGTGTGATGCATTGAAATGGTGCGTCTTTTATGGCTCTTTGAAATGACAATGAATTACAATAAATGTTTGTCCCTTCCGAGGTCGCGGAGGGTGCTGGAGAAAATATGAAAGGAATGTGATTTTTCTGTAATGGTATAATATATATCTGTAAGTATCACCCTGGACAAGTCGCCACCTCATCGCAGGGCCAATACAGATAGACAGACAACATTCACACACATTCACACATTGGGTACAAAGTAAATCAAATATGTTTGTGTTGTATATGTACATATATTGTGTGTTTGTATTTTGCCAACATGGTATGATAAGGCGGCAGTACGGTGGAGGAGGGATTAGTGAGTCTGCCTCAATACGAAGGTCCTGGGTTCGATCCTGCGCTCAGGATCTTTCTGTGTGGAGTTTGCATGTTCTGCCTGTGACTGCGTGGGTTCCCTCCGGGTACTCAGGCTTCCTCCCACCACCAAAGACATGCACCTGGGGATAGGTTGATTGGCAACACTAAATTGGCCCTAGTGTGAATGTTGTCTGTCTGTCTATCTGTGTTGGCCCTATGATGGGGTAGCGACTTGTCCAGGGTCTACCCCGCCTTCCGCCCGAATGCAGCTGAGATAGACTTTAGCACCCCTGCGACACCGAACGTGACAAGCGGTAGAAAATGGATGGATGGGTATGATAAGGCAGGTTATTTTATGTTTTTCTGTCATCTTTCAGGAAATGGCATGAAGATGACTACATAATGTAACTTGCACAATGTTGTACAGAACACAGGAGATTTAGTTTGTTTTATTTTTTTTTACAAAACTTTTTCATCATTCAGCAATTGATGTTTGGTAGCTGGTTAAAAAGAATAAATACAGAATGCTTTACTTTACAAATGTAGAGTGATAAACACATTTGAGAACTAACGTTGCCTAGAATCGAACCCATGTCTTGTGGAATAAAAGGTGGATTCGGGAACTACTTTACTACCAAAGTTTTGAAGATGTCACAGATTCAAAGTATTGATTAAATATTTATATTTATGGATTTCAGGTCTGTCGTTTAAATTCAGTTTGTCATTCTTTGATTCTAGCGGCATTTTAAAAACTATTTCCATCCTTTATCCATATTCCGAACTGACCTCAAGTCTCAAAATCTCACAGTTTCAATGGAGCTTGGATAGTTTATGAGTTGTCGAATTGTCTGGCAAATCTGAACTGCGAGCAGCGAGGCTGAACCGCGGCCCGAAGCGGTCACGTGGAACAACTGGCAACGAGGCTTCACAAGTCATCATTTCCGGCTCCTCTCCTTAATGAAGCAAGCATCGACACGCGCTTTGCTGAAACGCCCAGTCCGTTATGCTACACACGCCTCGGCACATTTGGTGCCATCACTAGTATCAGGTGTGTGCTAAGGTGTCTCCGCCCAGTAGCCCGGAAACCAGGCACTGCAACACAAAGCTTGCATTTTGAAATTATGTTTGTTATTTTCCTGTGCTTGGTGTTACTTACTGTATGTTCCAGCGCTCTTATTTTTGGGTTTTCACTTCCTGTGTGCATCCATTTCCTCTGGCCCTAAGCGCTGTCTTCTTCACCTGTACCTGATTGGAAATCAGGCCGCTTCTTATGCATGCCCTTTTCCTTTAGACATAATTGTACTTACCTCACACAGGTGTTGCTCTTTTTCTGCACTTCCTAGCTGCACAAGTTCTCATTTTCACTTAATAAATTATCATTGTATCTGCATGCCATCTCTTGTCTCTGCATCCTGGGGTCATGCCAACAAAGCCAAATGAGTTCCTGACACAAGCTCAGTCATTTCACAATTTATAGGGGATGTTTGTAACCTTCACGTGGATGCCTAAAGGAGTCTTGCTTTCCGATGTGTGTTAAGCTTCCTACGGCTTTTTGGATGGAATGACGTAAACTCTGCCCATACATAACGTGCATACGCGTTAACTTTGTGTGTTGTTAGCTATTGATAGCGATTTGATGTATATTTTATTTTTTAATTACAAAAAAATACTAAGGGGGCTTCTGTTGCCACCAGACTTCTTTGTTTTGCAGTGCCTTTCATTGGCCATGGGGGGCAACACCACTGATGCACACCTGCACGCAGGTATCCCCTTAGGTCCTTGCTGCCAGGCAAAATCTCGCCAGATTGTTGCTTTCACCAGTCGCCTGCAGTAAATATTTCTCATATTAATTTTCTCATGCACAGCTAGCTTTTAGCCTTGTCGTCTTTACTGTACTGTGTTCCTCTCCCTGTTTTGTGGCTTGGCTCCATTTTGTGTTGCACCTTATTATTTCCCCACTCCTTTAAAAAATGCTTTTTGTTATAAATTTTGTTTAAAAAATTTCAACAGGCAGTCTCCGCTTTGTGGCCCCACTCCTGATTGTGACAGGTACAGGTAAATATTCAACACAAGGTCAAATGACTGTTCTGGATCAATAGTTTTCCAAGTGTGAAGCAGGCCTCCACTGGAAGCTGCAGCAGCTTGAAAAAATAAGAAACAATGTTTTCCCCCCCAAAACTGCTGAACTAAACTTGTTGATGTTTATAAGGCAACAGAAAATAGATGTTTCCAAGCTATTTTTTTAGGAAGTAGGGAAGGTCCAAGTAATATTCTTGTACAAACCCCGTTTCTATATGAGTTGGGAAATTGTGTTAGATATAAATATAAACAGAATACAATGATTTGCAAATCATTTTCAACCTATATTCAGTTGAATGCACTACAAAGACAAGACATTAACTTAATTTCTTTTGCAAATAATAATTAACATAGAAATTAATGGCTGCAACATGTGCCAAAGTAGTTGGGAAAGGGCATGTTCACCACTGTGTTACATCACCTTTTCTTTTAACAACACTCAATAAACGTTTGGGAACTGAGGAAACTAATTGTTGAAGCTTTGAAAGTGGAATTATTTCCCATTCTTGTTTTATGTAGAGCTTTAGTGGTTCAACAGTCCGGGGACTCCGCTGTCGTATTTGATGCTTCATAATGCGCCACACATTTTCAATGGGAGACAGGTCTGGACTGCAGACGGGCCAGGAAAGCACCCGCACTTTTTACTACGAAAACACGCGGCTTGGCATTGTCTTGCTAAAATAAGCAGGGGCGTCCATGATAACGTTGCTTGGATGACAACATTTGTTGCTCCAGAACCTGTATGGACCATTCAGCATTAATGGTGCCTTCACAGATGTGTAAGTTACCAATGCCTTAGGCACTAATACACCCCCATACCATCACAGATGCTGGCTTTTGAACTTTGCGCCTATAACAATCCGGATGGTTATTTTCCTCTTTGTTCCGGAGGACACCACGTCCACAGTTTCCAAATATAATTTGAAATGTGGACTCGTCAGACCACAGAACACTTTCCCACTTTGCATCAGTCCATCTTGGATGAGCTCAGGCCCAGCGAAGCCGGCGGCGTTACTTGGTGTTGTTGATAAATGGGTTTTGCTTTGCATAGTAGAGTTTTAACTTGCACTTACAGATGTAGCAACCAACTGTAGTTACTGACAGTGGTTTTATGAAGTGTTCCTGAGCCCACGTGGTGATATCCTTTACACACTGATGTCGCTTTTTGATGCAGTACCGCCTGAGGGGTCCGAGGCATTCAATGTTACATGCAGTGATTTCTCCAGATTCTCTGAACCTTTTGATGATATTTCAGACCTTAGATGGTGAAATCCTTAAATTCCTTGAAATAGCTGATTGAGGAATGTTGTTCTTAAACTGTTCGACAATTTGCTCACGCATTTGTTCACAAAGTGGTGACCCTCGCCCCATCCTTGTTTGTGAATGACTGAGCATTTCATGGAAGCTGCTTTTATACCCAATCATAGCAGCCATCTGTTCCCAATTAGCCTGTCCACCTGTGGGATTTTCCAAATAAGTGTTTGTTGAGCACTCCTCAATTTTCTCAGTCTTATTTGCCATTTGTGCCAGCTTTTTTGAAACATGTTGCAGGCATAAAATTCCAAATTCTGGTTGGAACGTTAAGTATCTTGTCTCTGCAGTCCATTCAATTAAATACACAGTAAGCTGAAAAGGATATACAAATCTTTTGGGGGTCTTTATTTTTTTATTTTTTTTATTTAATTTTTTGCCATGACAAAGGGAGGTTTTTTGGGTTGGTGCACTAATTGTAAGTGTATCTTGTGTTTTTTATGTTGATTTATTAATAAAAAATAATTAAATAATAAAAAAAAAATTATTCTGCAGCCCGGTACCAATCGAGCCGCGGCCTGGTACCGGTGGTTGGGGTCCACTGCCGGAGATGGTAAAATCCCTTAATTCCTTGAAATAACTCGTTGAGAAATGTTGTTCTAAAACTGTTCGACGATTTGCTTACAAAGTGGTGACCCTCACCCCATCCTTGTTTGTGAATTACTTAGCATTTCACGGAAGCTGCTTTTATAACCAATCATGGCACCCACCTTTTCCCAATTAGCCTGCACACCTGTGAGATGTTCCAAATAAGTGTTTGATGAGCATTCCTCAACTTTATCAGTATGTATTGCCACCTTTCCCAGCTTCTTTGTCACGTGTTGCTGGCATCAAATTGTAAAGTTAATGATTATATGAAAAAAAAAAAAGTTTATGAGTTTGGACATCAAATATGTTGTCTTTGTAGCATATTCAACTGAATATGGGTTGAAAATGATTTGCAAATCACTGTTTTCCGTTTATATTTACATCCAACACAAATTCCCAACTCATATGGAAACGTGGTTTGTACAATCTAAAAATGTGTGCCACACTCTGAAATCTGTCCTAAATTGAAGTTTTATCGAATTCGTCCATTACAATGGAAAAATTGCTTTCAATGTCAGTGTTGTGTTGGTCAGAATGATGCTGCTGTGTTATAGCATAAATGTACTTTATCTCAACTTCTCATGGAGCTGACAGATGTTTTTGGACCTAACGATGTAACAATATTCAATAATAAAGAAAATGTCATATCAGTTATGGTGACCAAAATTATCATGGTTATCATTATTAAATGTGCTCAAAAACTACTTACTGTACACTATATACACGCTGAAATCTTTTTACCAAGTTATCAAAAAAACAAAAACAAACCTCAGAATAAATTGAGCACTCTGTTTGAAAACCCCACTATTTTGCGTGTTTTTTGTTTCTTATGCTTCCCTGATAGTGTTTTAGTCTTAACATTTTATCTTGTTTTAAAAGGATAAGCTTTTATTGTTTTAAATGAGGGCTGCTTTTAATCAGCTTAATCACACTCTAAACCTGTGATTAATCATGATTAATCACCGTTTATTATTTGTTTGCATAAATAACACTTGCGGAAGAAAACACCCCGATATTTGGGTACAAATGCAATTTAGCTGTCAGAATGTCATATAGGAATGTTGTATTAAATGATTTACTGGACTGAACTCATTGATTTGCTTAAAACCTTTAGTTGACTCATCCTCTTGTTCACCCCCTGGAAGGTGAGGGGAGCAGCGAGCTGCAGCGGTGGCCGCGCTTGGGAATCATTTTTGGTGATTTAACCCCCATTTCCAACCCTTGCTGCTGAGTGGCAAGCAGGGAGGTAATGGGTCCCATTTTTTTATAGTCTTTGGTGTGACTCGGCCGGGGTTTGAACTCACGATCTACCGGTCTCAGGGCGGACACTCCTTTAAAGGCCTACTGAAATTAGATTTTCCTCATTTAAATGGGGATAGCAGGTCCATTCTATGTGTCATACTAGATCATTTCGCGATATTGCCATATTTTTGCTGAAAGTAATGATAAAGTTCGCAACTTTGGGTCGCTAATAAAAAAGCCTTGCCTGTACGGGAAGTACAGGCAAGGAGCAACATATGTTGTCGTGACATCACTGGTTGTAGGACTCCTCACATCCTCACATTGTTTATACTCATAGCCACCAGCAGCAAGAGCGATTCGGACCGAGAAAGCGACGATTTACCCATAAATTTGAGCAAGGGTGAAAGATTCGTGGATGAGGAAAAGTAGAGTGAAGCACTAGAAATAAAATGTTTTTTTAAAGGCGACGGCAGTGGGAGCGATTCAGATGTTAGACACATTTACTAGAATAATTATGGAAAATCCCTTATCTGCTTATTGTGTTACTAGTGTTTTAGTGAGATTATAAAGTCATACCTGAAAGTCGGAGGGGTGTGGTGACCGCCAGTGTCTCTGATGGAAGCCATGGAGGAGCCAAGAAAGTCGCAGCTGCCTCTTTGACAGCTGCTGGAGGACGCAAGCTCCGCTCATGTTTCCGGTAAGAGCCGACTTATTACCACAATTTTCTTACCAAAACCTGCCGGTAGAAATGTGGTGGAGAAACATGTTCGCTTGACCGCTCTGTTGCAAATCAAATCTTCACAACAAACAAAGAATCACCGGCTGTGTTTTAGTTGCTAAAGGCAGCTGCCATCCACTGCTTTCCACCAACAACATTCTTCTTTATAGTCTCCATTATTAATTGAACAAATTGCAAAAGATTCAGCAACACAGATGTCCAAAATACTACGATTAAAGCAGACGACTTTTAGCTGTGAGTGGTGCTGGGATAAAATGTCTGCTCCAACCAATAACGTCACAAGCACGCGTCAACATACGTGTCATCATTCTGCGTCATTTTCAACAGGACACTTTGCGGGAAATTTAAAATTGCAATTTAGTAAACTAAAAAGGCAGTATTGGCATGTGTTGCAATGTTAAGATTTCATCATTGATATATAAACTATCAGACTGCGTGGTCGCTAGTAGTGGGTTTCAGTAGGCCTTTAAGGTTAGATTGGGGCATGTCGTTTCTTAATGGGGAAAGACGTTAACCTCTCTTGTTTTCATGCTACCTTTTATGCCAGTGAGCTGACATTAGTCAGTCTGTGAGATTATCAATCTGGATCATTTTAATTTAAAACATTGATACTAACCGTTGGGAGTTTTACTGTGTTTATCATTGCTACCGTTTTTGTAACGTATTTGGACTACAAACTAGTTAGGACTGAATTATTAAACGGCGCTTCTACTCGTTGCCCACAAGTAGTGCACTCTATTTTGCTGTGAGATGCACGGGACAGACTGAATGTTTTTTTATTAGTAGATTTAAAGGCCACTTAAAAGATAACTCTTTTGTTGCTTTCCTGTGTTATTTCCAGGCAACAGACGTCCGTTCTAGGAATAAATATTTAATAACACAGTACTAGTGACTTTATGGACTCTCTTCAATGGAGTGTTTAAGGTCATACGTCTAAAAGTCCCACAGTAACAAGCACTCAAGCCCCGTTGGACCACTGCCAGTAGAATGTCACGGTTCAAAACAAGAATTTATATGCACCCGCCCCCAAAAATGGCTGCCAGCCCGAGTACTTCCCCCATGTATTACCCTCAGGATAATTCTGTCGCCGGTATTCTAAGAATCTGCCTCAGGAAAAGATAATCCAGGGGCAGCTGCATGCTCTCTAATTTTAAGAGGCAAGCTGAGTAAAAAAAAAAAAAAAGAGAAGGAAATAATATTAAATAAAACGCAATGGCTTTTCGGACACGCTTTTCTGCAGGGTCGTGGGGAGGTCAGGACCTGCTCCCACTGCAGAGAGTGAACCCAGCGTCAACTCGTGATTCACTCTGACAATTCCATCCCCTGTTGCCATGGTAACAGCACTTGCAGGTGCATGAAAAAAAAAAGCGCACCCACAATGAGGTCGTCGGAAAAAGAACGCAGGGAAGAAATATTTCATTGTTGATGCAGCGTTTAGTGACCTCGTGTCCATGCGGACCACAGCAAGCATGTGATGAGGTGATGATGTTGCAGCTTACATCAGCCATTCTGTTGCGCAAGATTCATGTTGATGTTCTGCAAGGTTTTGGCAACCTTTCATCCCTTGCCTACGTCGATAAAGCATGCTCTGCTATTTGCTAATGAGTCCACCCAGAGGCTGCTTTAAATGAGATGACCGTGAAGTTTGTAAGCTTGGAGAAAGAAAAAAAGACTGTCATGGGGTTGATATAGTGCAGGGACTCTCAAACTGTGGTACGTGTACCACTAGTGGTACGCCAAAAAAAACAAAAACAAAAAAAATATACCTTATTTTTCGGATTATAAGTCGATCCGGAGTATGAATTGCACCGGCCAAAAATGCATAATCAAGAAGGAAAAAAACATTTTTACATCGCACTGGAGTATAAGTCGCATTTTGGGGGGAAATTTATTTGATAAAATCCAACACCAAGAATAGACATTTGAAAGGCAATTTAAAATAAATGAAGAATAGTGAACAACAGGCTGAATAAGTGTACGTTATGACGCATAAATAACCAACTGAGAAGGTGCCTGGTATGTTAACGTAACATATTATGGTAAGAGTCATTCAAATAACTATAACATATAGAACATGCTATATGTTTACCAAACAATCTGTCACTCCTAATTGCTAAATCTTCTTCCTCGATGTCGCTTCCAAACAATCTGTCAACTCCAAAGATATGCGCCGCTTCCTCTTGTCGTTTTCTGCTGCATATTTCACTAAGTCCAGTTTGTAATCTGCAGTACATGATTTCTTTTTCGGTCCAATTTTTGTTCAGCCCTTCTCATCTCAGTTTTTATAAGTTAACGCCAAAGATGAAATGATCCCTTTTAATAGCTACCGCAGTAGCATGTAGCAGTTAGCATTCCATGACCCACAATGCACTCCTGCCATGAATTGATTAACATGGACCCCGACTCAAACAAGTTGGAAAACTTATTCGAGTGTTACCATTTAGTGGTCAATTTTACGGAATATGTACTGAACTGTGCAATATACAAATAAAAGTTTCAATCAATCAATATATCAATCAATCAATCAATGACCCTCCCCCGCCGAATTCTCAGTGGTTGACGTGTGTGTGACGATTGCTGACATTTTCTTTGTCTCTTCCGCGAATGAGATAAATATTATTATTTGAGATTGTGTAATCTGCAGTACATGATTTCCTTTTCGGTGCCATTTTTGTTCAGCCCTTCTTAGTTTTTATAAGTTACCGCCAACGATGAAATCATCCATTTTAATAGCTAAGGCAGTAGCATATAGCAGTTAGCAGTTAGCATTCCATGACCCACAATGCACTTCTGCCGTGACCCTCCCCCGCCGAATCTTATTGGATGACGTGTGTGTGACGATTGCTGACATCTTCCGCAAATGAGATAAATAATATTATTTGATATTTTACGGTAAAATGTTAATAATTTCACACATAAGTCGCTCCGGAGTAAACTATGAAAAAAACTGCGACTTTTAGTCGGAAAAATACGGTACATATATTATTAAATACACCTGTGTCTTGTCTTCAATGAATAGTTAGGCCTACTACACCTACTGAAATTTAATTATGGTGGTACTTGAAGAGCCAAGTTTTTCCTAAAATGGTACTTGGTGAAAAGAGGTTAAGAACCACTGATGTCGTGCATCAGTTATGTTATTTACTAAAGTCAATGCAACGAGTTGTTTTTTTTGTTTGTTTTTTTAACAAGTAGTGGCGAGCAGTCACATTACATAACATGGTCATCTACAGCAGGCATATATATTTATTTCTGCATCCTGTCAGACGCACACAATCTTGTACTAGTTAGTAATTCTGCCTAAACAACTATCAATGACCAATGCATTCATTTACAGGGGATCTATAATGATTTAAAACAGTGTTTCTTAACTTGAGGGCCGCCAAAATACATCAGTATGAGGAATACTTTGTTTTAATACACTCTTACGCCATTTGTGGCAGTAAAATAAGTATAATTTGAATACAAATATACTTAAAAATAAATAAGAAATTGTTTGCTGTGTCAAACAAGCAAAATAATTCTGGAGCTCAAGCCATAGAAAACGATTATGCGCAAAAATGATGACCAAAGTGGTACAGCTGTAGTTTCATTTGCACTTTAATTTTGACAGTTTTATTTAAGAAAAATGTTTATTGTTGTTTGGCTTCTTCATATAAGCACAACATACGTTTGTATTTGTAGGTACATTTTAATTTTGTCAGTTATTTATAATCCATTCTTATGCAGTATTATTGGTTAGTACTTTTTGTTTCCCTTAACCAGCCTGACCTGAGTCTAAGGTTGATGTGTTAAATAAACAGTATTTTTTGCGATTAACACGTTTTTATATAACTTGGCAAGGTTATCAAATTTAAGTAAGTAAGATATGGGTTAGATGGGGCAGTATAGCTCGGTTGGTAGAGTGGCCGTGCCAGCAACTTGAGGGTTGCAGGTTCGATCCCCGCTTCCACCATCCTAGTCACTGTTATTGTGTCCTTGGGCAAGACACTTTACCCACACTGGTTTAAATGTAACTTAGATATTGGGTTTCACTATGTAAAGCGCTTTTAGTCACTAGAGAAAAAGCGCCATATAAATATAATTCACTTCACTTCACACATATCATTATTGAACATGATTAAAATGAACAGTAATATTACTAATTCAGTGTTAATATTTGAGTGGGCCAGGGTGGAAGTGGAAAAGTGGGGCCCCAAAGTCATTTGGCAATACTGAGGATTAAATACATTATTGGCATCCTGGCCCTAGTGTGTGAAAGTGAGTGTGAATGTTGTCTGTCTATCTGTGTTGGCCCTGCGATGGGGTGGCGACTTGTCCAGGGTGTATCCGCCTTCCGCCCGATTGAAGCTGAGATTGAATGTTGTCTGTCTATCTGTGTTGGCTCTGCAATGAGATGGCAACTCGTCCAGGTTGTACACCGCCTTCCGCCTGATTGTAGCTGAGATAGGCGCCAGCGCCCCCCGCGATCCCAAAATTGAATAAGCGGTAGAAAATGGATGGATGGATGGAATCCTGGTAATTACGGTCATACAACACTACTGCTGATGCTGTATCAATTTATTAATGTATGTATTTTACATTACAGTAGGGAAGGGATTCATATGACCAATTCCTGGGTGGAGAGAAGAGAAGATGTTCCTACTGTATGTTTCCAACTGTGTGTGCGTTATAGCCGTAATTGTCAAGGGGTATCTTTGTTGGATCTTTGTGTTGGCGTGATGGATGTTTGCACAGCCAGTGCCTGCACAGAATCGCTGAGTCATTCTCCACATTGTCAGCATTCAGCAGGACTCTGGACTGCCCTGATTATTTATCTGGGTTCAAAGTCTACACTGGCGGTGCACACAGTGCAGAACAAGCAGCTAAATGCAGCTCTTGAAGTCAGGCGACACGTCCAGTCTGAGTGTCCTGCTGCTTTTAGCTGGATAAATAAAGGTTCACACAAATACACCAGCAGGCTGCCATGTCTATTTTTAGAGAGGCATCATCTATTATGAAGTTAATATGATAAATATGCAGCATAAAAGCGCTTACAATACTGCCGAGTCCCATATTATTGCTCGACTTGTCTCCCAGTCACAAAGATTTAAAGATCTCGTTGACATTTTGTGGTTAAAGCGGAACAGTTTTGTGTTCGGTTCCACGTTTTTAACAAATGTCACAATGTGCTGGTAATCAATCAATCAATCAATGTTTACTTATATAGCCCTAAATCACTAGTGTCTCAAAGGGCTGCACAAACCACTACGACATCCTCGGTAGGCCCACATAAGGGCAAGGAAAACTCACACCCAGTGGGACATCGGTGACAATAATGACCCAGTGGGACGTCGGTGACAATGATGACTATGAAAACATGATACTGTGAAAGATCAATCCATAATGGATCCAACACAGTCGCGAGAGTCCAGTCCAAAGCGGATCCAACACAGCAGCGAGAGTCCCGTTCACAGCGGAGCCAGCAGGAAACCATCCCAAGAGGAGGCTGATCAGCAGCGCAGAGATGTCCCCAGCCGATACACAGGCGAGCAGTACATGGCCACCGGATCGGACCGGACTCCCTCCACAAAGGAGAGTGGGACATAGAAAAATAGAAAGGTAAATCATATTGCATGATTCAAATGGTTTATTTTAAAGCCCACCTGCGTATACTGTCAAGTTGTCTCCTCTTCTTTTTCTTCTTGCAGAGATGACATCTCCATGTGTGCGAGTGGATACACAGGAGTGGGAACCCTGGAGGAGGACAGTTAGTGTAGTTGAATGAGGAAGTGTATACTCTCGTATAGTGTTGCACAAAGAGCAGATGGTTAGTACACTAGTAGAAATACAGTACTGTGTCACTACAGCAGATTTTGGTTTCATGTGTTTTTATATTTCTTCACCATCTTGTTGACTTATATTGACTTACACAGCGAAACCTAAACATACTTTTGTTGCGGTTGTGTGTTGGTTTAGATCCCAAAATGCAGATAGAAAAGGTATTGTAATGTATGTGCACTCAAATTTCGATATAATGCGGTCCAATATAACGCGACATTCTATATAGAGCGATTGTGCCATGGACTCCAAATATTTGCCCGTTTTAAACTCACGCAAAAGCATCTCGTGTGGACGAGATATGAATACCGTGCGCTAGGGCTGGGCGATATTGGTTTTTATTAATATTGCGATATTTTTATGCAATATTGCGATAAACGATATATATTCCGATATTTTACCTTGGCTTTGAATGAACAAGGCTTTGGTTTCTAAAAGAAGCCTTGTGATTGTTCCATCTGGTTTTGAACTCCCCTTCAGAATTGTACAGAACTCAGCAAGCACATTTGGAACCTCAAAGACAATATTGTTGAATATTCAAGAACATGGCAAATTCTTGCATCCAGCACACCTTACAACAGTGGTAATAAAAGATGCAACCTATGCTTAAAAGAGAAACTGTTTATTATATACCACCCAAACCTGTCATCCCTCAATAAGCACAGTGAAATTGTATCAGCATGCCGTCACAGACGGAGACACCTCCTAGGTAACACATGGGCCAATCACCACGCCCCCACGCCTGCCTGTACCTACCCGTTTTGTACCCTATAGAAATCATGGTATGTGAATGCTTCCATTAAAATCTCCTGATGATTGAGGGAACCCCTCATGAAACAGTTCTGTAGAGATGAAGTAGTCTTGTGATTTTTTTCACACCTACATATTGCGCTCTACCACGTTATCGAGCACTATTCTCTGGATAATCAAATTAAGACATATATATATATATATATATATATATATATATATATATATATATATATATATATATACTCATTCATGAACGGATTATTTATCTATATATCTATATATATATATATAAATATATATAAATAGATAAACTGATTATCTATTTATATATATATATATATATACACATATACATATATATATATATATATATATATATATATAAAATATATATATGTAAATATAAAAATAGATAAATAATCCGTTCATGAATGAGTATATCCGTTCGGCCACCGTGTTCAATGGAGAAGTCTGATCTACAAAATTTGCAGGCAGCATACCCTTCCCCTTCGAGCTGTCATGGATGAACTGAAATTAATTGTTCCAATACTTTTGGAACTTGCAAGCGTACTTCTTCTTTTTCTTACTCGTCGTCGCCATATCTCTTCGTTTTTCTGCTTTTTCTGTTATGTTTTTGGACATTACTACGTGCCGTAGTTTTGAAGCAATGCAAGATGGGAATTTGGATGTTGTGTGTCAGTGTATTAACGTGCCGGCTGGAATAAACACATGCTGAGAAATTAGCTCCGTGCCTGCCTACTTTATAGGTATAGATAAACCTATGGATAACGGAGACATATATAATAGTCTCCTTTTCCAGTAAGAGAGGACGCTAAAGGCAGTGCCTTTAAGGCATGCCCCCAATATTGTTGTCCGGGTGGAAATAGGGAGAAATTTTCCGAGGGGCACAGAAATTCGGGAGTCCCCGGGGAAAATCGGGAGGGTTGGCAAGTATGTCTTAAGGTCATTTGAAAAATTCACTGCACATCATATTGGCAGCTACCAGAGGTGTGGACTCGAGTCACACGACTTGGACTCGAGTCAGACTCGAGTCATGAATTTGATGATTTTAGACTCGACTTGACAAAATGTAAAAAGACTTGCAACTCGACTTAGACTTTAACATCAATGACTTGTGACTTGACTTGGACTTGAGCCTTTTGACTTGACATGACTTGCTACTTTCCCCAAAACCCAATGATTAAAAAGTTATTCAGGAGCGTTCCGTATCTGTCCATGTCTGTCAGCGTGTGTGCGATGACAGCCTGTGCGCTACCTGTCAGAACAACAGCCAATCAAATTAAATCCACATTATTTTCGTCACACAGCATTCAGCCAATCAATTTGCATGAAAACCAACGGAGAAGAGCTCTCATACAACACGCCAATGAGGAAAAATGATGCCAAAAATTGTTTCGTTCGGGTATTAAAACTACGACTTGGTCAACAAAAAACGAATTCCAGTATGCAAAGCATGCGGTTCGTTCGAAGATTACAGACAGAGACGCAACAACTTCCAACTTCGTTCGACATTTGAAGATGCACAAAGAATGTTAAGTTTTGAATGTAAGTTAACATTTATTGGCTGAGTAATGTAACTTGTATTTGCTGTTTAGTTAAACCAGTGAGGCTCCAAACTCACTGCTAACGTTATGAAAATAGACATCGTATAAGGGTGCGCAGCACCGAGCGCTACTGCCTACTGGCGCTGACGTGACGCGGGGCCGCCATCTTGGAGTGGTGATCCCCTCCACTCAGTGCAATTCATTTGACAGGAGCAATGAACTGTCAGCGCATTTAATTCATTTTACCTCACTGAATACCACTGATATTCACGCGTTTTTTTTTCATAAGTGTAACTATGAAAAAAGACACATTTTTTGGCGTGTTGTTTGCTTAACAGTAGTGGAATATTCTTATATGCTATAAGTGAGCAGACGTCCAAGATCAAAAGTGGGAATAATAATCCCAAAAGGGGGGAAAAAAACAGTCAGCTATTTTTAAGGCGAAGAAACAATATGATTAGGTTGTATATACATGCATATATCCTACATAAACATTGTATAAATACATAAGATATCTATATATCTTATAGACTGTATCTCTGTTGCTGCAACAGCAGAGAGTTTATTCTGTCTTGACACTTTGTATTAATATTTTGTATTACATTCTTCCCTTAAATGATCATGTTTACAGTGATTGTTTTATATGTATTTTTCATGTATGTTGCTTCGGATAAAAGCGTCTGCAAAATACTTAAACATAAACATATATAAACACCTGAAAGTTTTTATATCAGCTAAAACCACAGATTTGTTTCACTGGATTCAGAATAAAAGCAAATTCTGTCTTACCCAACAATGTTAGTATTTGAATATTGTTACTTGAAGACTTATTCCTAGTTACAATTATACTGTTAAGAAAGTATTGTCTCATACTTTGCCTAAAATGAGAATGCATCATAATCAGTGGCCGCTGGAGAATTTTGTTTTAGGTGGGGCTGAAAGTTTGTAAACCAAATACTTGTAGGGGGGTCATCCTCCCCCAGAAGATTTCTTTGTGATTTTCACGTACAAATTGAAGATCTTTGTTCCTTTCAACTCTGTGGTAATATTCTTTTCACAAAATACAACCATGTTAATGTTCAATCTTACTTGTGAAAAGTAATCCCCTGATTCCTATTTTCAACAGTCCACTCATTAAAGCAGGAAAACGCTAAACACCAACCCAGCATCTTTGTTTGCTACCTGTCAACTGTCAGTTTAGGCTGCTTGCCGGCTCCTCATCACCACTTCAAGATGGCGGCCAAATTGCTCACGTCACAGCAGCCAATGCTGCGTCTACTTATAAAATGTCTATGGTTATAACGTCATTGCAAACACTACAATCTGTTGCGTCCACTGCAGTTCGCTACCTTATTCATACTTTTTGTCAAGTGTTTTTTTTTAAGCAGGGTTGCATGAGGTACCCACTCAAAATGTTACGTTAGTCAATGTATCAGACACGGTAATGTAACGTTATACGGTGGTCAGCAGCACCTACAAAAAGACAAACATAGTCAAATAAAGGTCAGTTAAAATGTATACTATATAAAGGATATGTGTACATATTCCATAGGGCCGTGAAATCTAAAAACTACAACTCTGTTCCTTGTTATTTTCATGCAGTTATGTGTATCATGAGTATGCACACATCAACACACATACAGTATGAGATGAGATCAATGAGATAAGGTAAGAACAGGATAGAGACTGCTATGGAACTAGTTACAATGCAATATTCCATGGAAATACAATGTTAACACCTTTGTGCAAATAATTACAGTTGCACTTGTTTTTTTCAAATGTGTTCATTCTGTAAAGGAATGAGTTAAATGTTTAAAATAACTGGTTAATAGTGCTATTATGAAGTGCAATGTCAGCACAATTAAAAAAAAAAATAATAAATACATACAGTGTTTTAAAAGCATACAAAATCTGTGTAAATATTTTAGTCTGGGGTTAAAAGGACTTGAAATGACTCGAAACTCAAAATGCAGGACTTGGGACTTGACTTGAGACTTTCCAGTCTTGACTTTGGACTTGACTCGGGACTTGCCTGTCTTGACTTGGGACTTGACTCGAGAGCAAAGACTTGAGACTTACTTGTGACTTGCAAAACAATGACTTGGTCCCACCTCTGGCAGCTACAGTTTCCATCTTAAAGACCCCCAAAATTTTGGGGGGAATGTTCGGCGGGCTAGACTGAAACGCTTAACGGTCCGCATTTGGCCCCCAGGCCTTAATTTGCCCAGGCCGGAACAAACGCTGCCTCGCTAACTGTGTACGAACAAAACATGAAATATGGGCTAATAGTTTACAAATACTGTAATATGATTGTTGATGTTTTTCCAATCAGTACAGAATTGTGTTCCATTGCAGTGTTGTGTATTACAAACTCAAACGCCTTTCGTGTTGATGCAGAAAATAACTTATCTCTTGCCGTATGTAGTTTTTACGGCTATCCATCCATCCATCTATTTTCTACCGCTTGTACCATTTGGGGTCGCGGGGAGTGCTGGATCCTATCTCTAAAGTTATCCAAAGGTAGATTTGATTGCGCCCATTAGCTGCATTACTAGCTACCTGGAACGAGACAATTTTTATATTTTAGAAGGCGAAAAACTATTTTTTGTCTTCCTGTCTCTAATAACGATTCTGAACTTTAGTCAAAAAAAAAAAAAAAAAATGCAGTTCCCCTGTAAACAATCATTCATACCTGTGAGCTGCTTCCTGCCGTTTTGGTAGACACGACCTTCGCAGATATGAGACCAGATCGCAACACTTACACAGTAACTTCTATGAAAGTCTACAAAAAGATGGAAGCACAAAATAAAAACAAAATATCAATCGAGTGATGAATAGTGCCCACCCCATCTTAGGCGTTATATCGATCCAGCTCCGTCCGACTGGCGAAGCTCGCTTCATGATTGGCAATTCAGAACAGGTGAGGGAGCTCGCGTTCAGTCCCGAAGGGAAGTGGTGGAAAATGGTGGCAAACAGGAAGTGGAAACAAAAATAAGAGCGCAGGACAGGAAATAAAAGAAAACACCAGTAACGAACAATAGTGGTGTGCCGTCAGGGCCAGCAAGGCCTTCTCTGCTGGCCTAACATAACCAGAAATCATGATCATAATTGAAGATAAAGGTATTTTTTTATTTGCTTTCTCTAAATAGCTAAACATATTCATATTCATTCATTAATTTTCATTCATTTCATTTATTTATTTATTTCAGGCAATGATATAAAAAATAATAATTTAAAAAAAGTACAGAGTTGACAACACATAATGATATAAATTAATATACAAACCCCGTTTCCATATGAGTTGGGAAATTGTGTTAGATGTAAATATAAACGGAATACAATGATTTGCAAATCCTTTTCAACCCATATTCAGTTGAATGCACTACAAAGACAAGATATTTGATGTTCAAACTCATAAACTTTATTATTTTTTTTGCAAATAATAATCAACTTAGAATTTCATGGCTGCAACACGTCCCAAAGTAGTTGGGAAAGGGCATGTTCACCACTGTGTTTCATCACTTTTTCTTTTAACAACACTCAATAAACCTTTGGGAACTGAGGAGACACATTTTTTAAGCTTTTCAGGTGGAATTCTTTCCCATTCTGTTTTATGTAGAGCTTAAGTTGTTCAACAGTCCGGTGTCTCCTTTGTGGTATTTTAGGCTTCATAATGCACCACACATTTTTGATGGGTGACATGTCTGGACTGCAGGCGGGCCGGGAAAGTACCCGCACTCTTTTACTACGAAGCCACACTGTTGTAACACGTGGCTTGGCATTGTTTTGCTGAAATAAGCAGAGCAGAACACCTTTCCACTTTGCATCAGTCCATCTTAGATGAGCTCGGGCCCAGGGAAGCCGGCGGCGTTCCTGGGTGTTGTTGATAAATGGCTTTCGCTTTGCATAGTAGAGTTTTAACTTGCACTTACAGATGTAGCGACCAACTGTAGTTACTGACAGTAGTTTTATGAAGTGTTCCTGAGCCCATGTGGTGATATCCTTTACACGCGAATGTCGGTTTTTGATGCAGTACCGCCTGAGGGATCAAAGGTCCGTAATATCATTGCTTACATACAGTAATTTCTCCAGATTCTCTGAACCTTTTGATGATTTTACGGACCGTAGATGGTAAAATCCCTAAATTCCTTGCAATAGCTCGTTGAGAAATGTTGTTCTAAAACTGTTTGAGAATTTGCTTACAAAGTGGTGACCCTCACCCCATCCTTGTTTGTGAATTACTTAGCATTTCATGGAAGCTGCTTTTATACCCAATCATAGCAACCTACTGTTCCCAATTAGCCTGCACACCTGTGGGATGTTCCAAATAACTGTTTGATGAGCATTCCTCAACTTTACCAGTATTTATTGCCACCATTCCCAACTTTTTTGTCACATGTTTCTGGCATCAAATTCTAAATTTAATAATTATTTGCAAAAAAAAAAAGTTTATAAGTTTTAACATCAAATATGTTGTCTTTGTAGCATATTCAACTGAATATGGGTTGAAAATTATTTGCAAATCATTGTATTCTGTTTAGGGCTTCACGGTGGCAGAGGGGTTAGTGCGTCTGCCTCAAAATACGAAGGTCCTGAGTAGTCAGGGTTCAATCCCGGGCTCGGGATCTTTCTGTGTGGAGTTTGCATGTTCTCCCCGTGACTGCGTGGGTTCCCTCCGGGTACTCCGGCTTCCTCCCACTTCCAAAGCCATGCACCTGGGGATAGGTTGATTGGCAACACAAAATTGGCTCTAGTGTGTGAATGTGAGCGTGAATGTTGTCTGTCTATCTGTGTTGGCCCTGCAATGAGGTGGCGACTTGTACAAAGTGTACCTCGCATTCCGCCCGATTGCAGCTGAGATAGGCACCAGCGCCACCCGCTACCCCAAAGGGAAAAAGCGGTAGAGTAAATGGATGGATGTATGGATGTATTCCGTTTATATTTACACCCAACACAATTTCCCAACTCATATGGAAACGGGGTTTGTAGTGCAAAAGGTAATGTATAGTATGTAATACATGATTGTCCAGTTTTGCCTGAAAGGGAGTGGGAAGAAGATAATTTATTTAATCCCACCCCAGTTCTCCATTCAGTGATTATTCACATGAGTTTCACTGTTACTTTGTTCAAGGATTATAATACAGATGTTGTATTATAGTGGCATTACCACAGGCAACAATAATTATTACACAGTTAAAATATCTTTTTTTATCAATAATGTAGGAATAATGAATACATCAACAATGGTAATAAACAAAATACCAATAATGGTAATAGACAACTTGGCAATAATGGTAATAGACAACCTAGCAATAATGGTAATAGACAACTTGGCAATAATGGTAAGGTAAACATTGAGCACATGATGAGACAAAGTACAACAGCAAGTCAAATTGAAGACCTTCATCTCTATATTTGAACCAGACCCAATGTTTGTATAATAGTTTAAATCGATGAATAGTTTGGCATTGCTTGTGTTGTAAGTCCAGTTTGTTCCATTGTTTTACTCCGCATGCAGACACACAAAAACGTTTACGAGTGGGTTGAGCTCTTAGCAATGAGAAATATCCAAAGCCTCTCAAGTTATGAGCCTGCACACGTCTTATAAAAATAAGTTGTAGATTAGGCGGACATAATTTGTTAAATGCTTTGTATAGGATTATTAATGTATTATAATTAACAAGGTCATCAAATTTGAGCAACTTTGATTGCATAAACAGATTATGAGTATGTTCTAAATAACCAACGTTGTGAATGATCCGCACTGCTCTTTTCTGTAATATGAACAGAGGATGAATTTTGTTGTGCTAAATATTCCCCCACACTTCAACACAGTATGTAAGGTATGGCAGTACCAAGGTGCAGTATAGAGTACAAAGAAGTATTCAACACAGTATGTAAGGTATGGCAGTACCAAGGTGCAGTATAGAGTACACATAAGTATTCAACACAGTATGTAAGGTATGGCAGTACCAAGGTGCAGTATAGAGTACAAAGAAGTATTCAACACAGTATGTAAGGTATGGCAGTACCAAGGTGCAGTATAGAGTACACATAAGTATTCAACACAGTATGTAAGGTATGGCAGTACCAAGGTGCAGTATAGAGTACACATAAGTATTCAACACAGTATGTAAGGTATGGCAGTACCAAGGTGCAGTATAGAGTACACATAAGTATTCAACACAGTATGTAAGGTATGGCAGTTTGAAGGTGCAGAATAGAGTACAAAGAAGTATTCAACACAGTATATAAGGTATGCCAGTACCAATGTGCAGTATAGAGTACGGAGTGCATTTTCATTGAGGTATACTTTTGCTTTGTTTATAATTGAGAGGCTTTTGGAGACTTTTGTTTTGATATGTCTGACATGAGGTTTCCATGATTGTTTACTATCAATTATTACTCTCAAAAATGTATTCTCATTTACGATTTCAATTTGACAACCATCAATACTTATTTTCTGTTCAGACGTTAGGTTGCGCTTTCCAAATATCATTATCTTTGTTTTATTTATATTCAAAGATAATTTATTTGTGTCCATCCATTTTTTTTTACTATGTTTAGCTCTGTGTTTACTGTATTTATGAGCTCATTATAGTCATCACTACTGAAAAATATATTTGTGTCGTTTCAAATGTCAATGTCGTCATTCATTTTTATTTATCTCCTTCATTGATGTGCATATTTGATCGATAGACAATTATACCTCAATTATACAATCATACATTTACACACCAATACCTGAGAAGGAGCACGATGAAGAAAAATCGTATGTTTTCCTGCCCCCTTCAACATAATATGTAGTCTTACTTAATGGATATCATACAAACCAACAAATACATCCAAATATAATGAAAACAAACAAAAACACAGAGAAAACACAACAAGTGCAAAACTTCCTGCTAGACAGCGACCTTTATTTAATAATACAATTTTAACATTTGCAAACCAAACAATTAAACAAGGTGACACGGTAAAGAATCTGGGTATTATCTTCGACCCAACTCTCTCCTTTGAGGCACACATTAAAAGCGTTACTAAAACGGCCTTCTTTCATCTCCGTAATATCGCTAAAATTCGCTCCATTCTGTCCACTAAAGACGCTGAGATCATTATCCATGCGTTTGTTACGTCTCGTCTCGATTACTGTAACGTATTATTTTCGGGTCTCCCCATGTCTACCATTAAAAGATTACAGTTGGTACAAAATGCGGCTGCTAGACTTTTGACAAGAACAAGAACGTTTGATCACATTACGCCTGTACTGGCTCACCTGCACTGGCTTCCTGTGCACTTAAGATGTGACTTTAAGGTTTTACTACTTACGTATAAAATACTACACGGTCTAGCTCCAGCCTATTTTGCCGATTGTATTGTACCATATGTCCCGGCAAGAAATCTGCGTTCAAAGGACTCCGGCTTATTAGTGATTCCCAAAGCCCAAAAAAAGTCTGCGGGCTATAGAGCGTTTTCCTTTCGGGCTCCAGTACTCTGGACAGTTTGAGATGCCACCTCAGTAGAAGCATTTAAGTCTCACCTTAAAACTCATTTGTATACTCTAGCCTTTAAATAGACCTCCTTCTTTGACCAGTTGATCTACCAATTCTTTTCTTTTTCTCCTCCGTCCCCCCCCTCCCTTGTGGAGGGGGGTCCGGTCCGATGGCCATGGATGAAGTACTGGCTGTCCAGAGTCGGGACCCAGGATGGACCACTCGTCGGGACCCAGGATGGACCGCTCGCCTGTGTATCGGTTGGGGACATCTCTACGCTGCTGATCCGACTCCGCTTGGGATGGTTTCCTTTGCTGTCTTGGATCCGCTTTGAACTGAACTCTCACGGCTGTGTTGGATCCACTATGATTGAACTTTCACAGTATCATGTTAGACCCGCTCGACATCCATTGCTTTCGGTCCCCTAGAGAGGTGGGTGGGGGGGGGACGGTTGCCCACATATGTGGTCCTCTCCAAGGTTCTCAGTCATCATTGTCACTGACGTCCCACTGGGTGTGAGTTTTCCTTGCCTTTATCCTACCGAGGATTTCGTGGTGGTTGTGCAGCCCTTTGAGACATTTGTGATTTAGGGCTTTATAAATAAACATTGATTGATTGATTGATTGATTGATTGATTGAAAACTTCATGAAGTACAAACCGAACAAAAAAAAAGAAAATAATATATATTCTCTTCATGTCAGATTATGCTCCTTCCAGCACTGTTGTTTTTAGGTTAGAGAGTTTTTATCCAATCAGAATTCAGCTTGCTTATGTTGCTATGCTGTACGAAATCTGCCTCGAGGCTTCACTCCGGGTACTCCGGCTTCCTCCCACCTCTAAATACATGCACCTGGGGATAGGTTGATTGGCAACACTAAATGGTCCCTAGTGTGTGAATGTCAGTGTGAATGTTGTCTGTCTGTTTGTGTTGGCCCTGCGATGAGGTGACGACTTGTCCATGGTGTACACCGCCTTCCGCCCGATTGTAGCTGAGATAGGCTCCATCACCCCCCGCAACCCCAAAGGGAATACACGGTAGAAAATGGATGGATGGATGGCTTTAAAATCAATATTGCTGGCATCGGTGCGCTGTAAGTGAACGGACACAAACATTTGAGAGACAGTTGCAATAGCCAATCAGATCACAAGTTGTTGTTGTCAGTAAGGCCTTCTCGATGGCCTAAGGCAGATATATACTGATGGTATGAGCCAAGTAACATAACAACTCCATTACCCAGCATGCAACAGTAGTAGAGAGCTTGCACAGTAGCCCCATTTAGGTTGTTGAATGTAGACATGCAGAGGGACGGTTTTGATGAGCACACTTTGTTCAGACTGCAAGCCCCGATACCCATTGAGCTAGCCCAAACTGTATGGTTTCAATATTTAGGTTATGTTTTTTGGGCCAAATGAAAAGCTTTGGTGGGCCCGAACTTGGCCTAATAAAATGTGCACTACAGATGCTTCCTATGTGGACAGTGATAAATGAAAGTAGGTCCCACTGTAGTGCACCAGCAGGATTGTTGTCAGAGAAACACAACATGTTTTATTTAGAGGTGTGTATTTAGGATGCTGACTGCTGCCTGCAAAGTTGTTCAATCAAAATATGGAAGTGCAGAGAAAATCATCCATTAGTAATGAAAAGCAGCTTTGTGTTGCTGGCTGAAGATGCTGCATTGCTGCCTGCTGCTCTCCCCCTTCTTCCCTCCTCTTCTCCTCTTCTTCTCTCCTCCTCTCCAGAGAAGCTGCCACACTTTCAGCTCTTTCAGCTTTCATCAGGAAAATTGGGGCAAATCTGATGTATTTTATTCACTCATCTGCTATCATGTCGTGGAAGTTACATACTATAGCTATTAAACACACCCAAAGTACATTTCTAACTACTTTTCCCCCATCTATAAAAATGATTTATGAACTGAATATTTGATTAAATTTGGAAGATGGATAGTTTGCCTAAGATAATAAATCTGAGCATTCAGACATTATATTTCATGTAAAAGTACTGTGCAGTCAAAAATATAACAAAATATTGTATCATATCAGATAATGATACAATGTATAGCAAATAAAACATAGTATGATACAACACAACACATTATAATAATAATAATAACATTAACACACATTTGTGTCACGCTCGTGGCGCATTGTGATGCGGGATTTAGTTCTCCCCAGGGATGCAAAGGACACTCCGGATGACAACGTAAAGGTAAGATAATTTAATGATTCAGACACAGTACAAAACAGGCAGAAATAAACAAAAGAAACGCGTGCCCAACGCCAGGAAGCTAATGCTAACACTTAGCATGGATTCAGGAAAAACTAAAGCTGCGTGCCGAACGCACGGGAAGCTTAGGCTAACACTTAGCACAGATTCAGGAATCAGAAACATGAACGCGATTGTTGCTTACCGCAAAACAATGGACCCAGGCTGACTGACGGAGAGGGCAGGCTTAAATAACGAAAGTAATTACAACACAGGTGCGCGTCCGGAAACAAGTGGCAGGTGAAACTAATAAGTAACTATGGTGACAGAACAAACAAGGATGTGCAACTAGGAATAAGTCAAACATTAGCAGAACATAATACAAAAAAGATTCAAAACCTGAACATAATATGATCCGGGCAGCGGATCATAACATAACCCTCCCCTTAAGGGACAGATTCCAGATGTCCCAGAAAATAACTTAAACCCCCCCAAAATTATAAAGCAGTACATGAGTCAAGGGAGGGCGGAGAGAGGACATTGCGAAGGGTCAGCAGGCCATGTGTCCCCGAATCCCCCAGGGACAAGTCAGGTGGCGGCGGCGAATGGAATAGTCTAGGCGGGCGACCTCGGAAAGGCCACATCCATGGCCGACAGGGAGGTGGGTGCACTTGGCGAGGCGGACGACCAGGGCACGGCCAGAAGTGGCTGACGTGGAGGTGGGCACGTCTGCGCTATCGTCGTGGCAGGCTTGGAAGCAGCGGACGAGTCAGGCGCGGGTGCAGCAGACGAAGCAGGCGGCAAAGCTTGGCGTGTAAGGCCAGCTCGAGATTGCTGAAACGTCGTTGTGGAAACAGGCGGCGTCGTCGTGGAAACAGACGGTGTCGTGGAAACAGACGGAGTCGTCGTCGTGGAAACAGGCGGAGTCGTTGTCGTCGTGGGAACAGGTGCTGGTGTGGGATCCAGCCTTGGAACAGATGCTGGAGTGGAATTTTTTCTTGGGTCAGGTGCTGGAGTGGGATGCAGCCCTGGATCAGGTGCTGGAGTGGAATCCAGCCCTGGAGCAGGTGCTGGAGTAGGATCCAGACCTGGATCAGGTGCTGGAGTGGAAACCAGACCTGGACTAGGACTAGGACTTGGACTAGGACTTGGTCTAGGACTTGGACTAGGACTTGGACTAGCGACAGGTGCTAACCGTGGTGCAGGTGGATGTGGCTTAGTTGGGTGATGCGGCTTGGCGGGCCGAAAGACAGGTAAATGTGGCCGCGCAGGAGGTTCTACAGCTTGGCGGGTCGAAACACCCGTAGTGGTGGACTAGCTGGGGGGTGTGGCTTGGCGGACCGAAAGAAAGGTAAGGGTGGCCGCGCAAGAGAATGCGGCTTGGCGGGTCGAAAGACCGGTGGTGGTGGCCTCGCCGGAGGTTGCGGCTTGACTGGTCGCAAGACCGGTAAAGGTGGCCACGCAGGAGAATGCGGTTTGGCGGGTCAAAAGACTGGTGGTGGTGGCCTAGCTGGGGTCGTGGCTTGGCTGTGCTACCTCCGCAGCACAGCTCCCAGCACTAGCACCCCCCTCAAGAAGCGGATCCCAGACGCTCTGTCTGTGGTCTGGGACTGTCCCTAAGGGTGGGTGGAGGGAGGTCAGGAGGAGGGTAGACTCCTCCCCACTCCAAAAAAAGTCTATTTACCCCTCCCCCACTTTAGACTGGGTGGGAGCAATAGTCACTGAGGGCGGAGACAAAGTCACTGGGGGAGGGACTTGGAAAACATGAGACTGAGACTGAGAAGATCTAAATTTAGAAAAAAATCTATCGTAAGGAATAATTCTAGAACTAAATGCTTTAGTAGGCTGCTTACAAAGGGAGTAAACCGCATCTAAAAAAATTCATGGTGTATGACGTCATCGTTAGTGGGAGGGATGACGTCGATATGGGGAAGTGGCAAAATGTCAACTGCGGAGGTTTCCTCTTGGCTCACATCCCAGTCAGAAGATTGTTTGGTCACATTACAAAGGGAATTACCAAACCTCAGAGGGGAATACTGGGCTGCTGTTGGCGTGTTGCTGTCCGTAGTAGGCGTCTTCGGGAGCGACGCGTCTTAGCGAGGCGAAGACTCCATGCGGTCCAATGCGGGGAACGAGTTGCTGGGTCCATTCTGTCATGCTCGTGGCGCATTGGGATGCGGGATTTAGTTCTCCCCAGGGACGCAACGGACACTCTGGATGACAACGTAAAGGTAAGATAATTTAATAACTCAGACACAGTACAAAACGGGCAGAATTAAACAAAAGAAACGTGTGCCCAACGCACGAGAAGCTAAGGCTAACACTTAGCACTGATTCAGGAATTAGAAACATGAACGCGATTGTTTTTTACCGCAAAACAATGGAGCCAGGCCGACTGACGGGAGAGGGCAGGCTTAAATAACGAAAGTAATTACAACACAGGTACGAGTCCGGAAAAAAGCGGCAGGTGAAACTAATAAGTAATTATGGTGACGGAACAAACAAGGAAGTGCAACTAGGAACTAAGTCAAATATTAGCAGAACATAATACAAAAAAGATTTAAAACCTGAACATAATATGATCCGGGCAATGGATCATAACACATTTGTGCATTTTAATAAAATAAATAACTGGATTTTTTCATTTCGTCATCAATATTTTTTGTTCATATACCACAATCTGCATGGTGTCCTGGTCAGCCAGGCCTGCCCTGAACACTCACCAGGACGACATGGCTCGTCCCCATACCAGGGAGCAGCGGCTGCACTCCTAGCTCCTTCAAGCACCATTGAAGAAACGTGTCAGCCAACACAGTACCACAAGATCCAGGGCCTCTCGTCTGAACGCTAAATAGAAATATAAAATATTGGCCATCTCTGTAATTTCATCAAACGTTCACAGTCATTCAGATAAAGTGGCTTTTGCAACTTTTGTGTGAATAAACACCACATAAATCCTCTACCATCCGGTATCACACTTTTTATTTATCGCAGTTCACACAAAGCTGCTCTCTCTCACTCACACCCGCACGCACGCACGCACGCACGCACGCACGCACGCACGCACGCACGCACGCACGCACGCACGCACGCACGCACGCACACACACACACACACACACACACACACACACACACACACACACACACACACACACAATGTATCCTGTAGTTATGAACCAGCTGGTGCATAAACAGGCTGCAGTTAATTGTGCATCTACTTAACATGTTAAAGCTAACGTGAGCACTTTAGTTAGTTTCTACAAACCCCGTTTCCATATGAGTTGGGAAATTGTGTTAGATGTAAAATATAAACGGAATACAATGATTTGCAAATCCCTTTCAACCCATATTCAATTGAATGTACTACAAAGACAAGATGTTTGATGTTCAAACTCATAAACTTATTTTTTTTTGCAAATAATAAATAACTTAGAATTTCCTGGCTGCAACACGTGCCAAAGTAGTTGGGAAAGGGCATGTTCACCACTGTGTTACATCACATTTTCATTTTAACAACACTCAGTAAACATTTGGGAACTGAGGAAACTAATTGTTGAAGCTTTGAAAGTGGAATTCTTTCCCATTCTTGGTTTATTTAGAGCTTCAGTCGTTCAACAGTCCGGGGTCTCCGCTGTCGTATTTTACGCTTAATAATGCGCCACACATTTTCGATGGGAGACAGGTCTGGACTGCAGGCGTGCCAGAAAAGTACCCGCACTCTTTTTTTACGAAGCCACGCTGTTGTAATACATGCTGAATGCGGCTTTTCATTTTCTTGCTGAAATAAGCAGGGGCGTCCATGAAAAAGGCGGCGCTTAGATGGCAGCATATGTTGTTCCAAAACCTGTATGTACCTTTCAGCATTAATGGTGCCTTCACAGATGTGTAAGTTACCCATGCCTTGGGCACTAATGCACCCCCATACCATCACAGATGCTGGCTTTTGAACTTTGCCTCGATAACACTCTGGATGGTTCGCTTCCCCTTTGGTCCGGATGACACAACGTCGAATATTTCCAAAAACAATTTGAAATGTGGCCTCGTCAGACCACAGAACACTTTTCCACTTTGCATCAGTCCATCTTGATGATCTCGGGGCCCTAAAAAGCCGGCGGCGTTTCTGGATGTTGTTGATAAATGGCTTTCGCTTTGTATTGTAAAGCTTTAACTTTCACTTACAGATGTAGTGATGAACTGCATCTAGTGACAGTGGTTTTCTGAAGTGTTCCTGAGCCCATGTGGTGATATCCTTTAGAGATTGATGTCGGTTTTTGATACAGTGCCGTCTGAGGGATCGAAGGTCACGGTCATTCAATGTTGGTTTCCGGCCATGCCGCTTATGTGGAGTGATTTCTCCAGATTCTCTGAACCTTTTGATGATATAATGGACCGTAGATGTTGAAATCCCAAAAGTTTTTTGAGAAACGTTGTTATGGTAAATGGTAAATGGGTTATATAGTTAGATAGCGCTTTTCTACCTTCAAGGTACTCAAAGCGCTTTGACACTATTTCCACATTCACCCATACACACACACATTCACACACTGATGGCGGGAGCTGCCATGCAAGGCCCTAACCACGAACCAGTAGGAGCAAGGGTGAAGTGTCTTGCTCAAGGACACAACAGGCATGGCGAGGTTGGTAGAAGGTGGGGATTGAACCAGGAACCCTCAAGTTGCTGGCACGGCCACTCTCCCAACTGCGCCACGCCGTCCCGTTCTTAAACTGTTTGACTATTTGCTCACGCAGTTGTGGACAAAATGGTGTACCTCGCCCCATCCTTTCTTGTGAAAGACTGAGCATTTTTTGGGAAGCTGTTTTTATACCCAATCATGGCACCCACCTGTTCCCAATTAGCCTGCACACCTGTGGGATGTTCCAAATAAGTGTTTGATGAGCATTCCTCAACTTTATCAGTAATTATTGCCACCTTTCCCAGCTTCTTTGTCAAATGTTGCTGGCATCAAATTCTGAAGTTAATGATTATTTGCAACAACATTTTTTTTATCAGTTTGAACATCAAATATGTTGTCTTTGTAGCATATTCAAGTGAATATTGGTTGAAAATGATTTGCAAATCATTGTATTCTGTTTATATTTACATCTAACACAATTTCCCAACTCCTATGGAAACGGAATTTGTATTACCTACTCAGTGGCCTAGTGGTTAGTGTCCGCCCTGAGACAATGACTATAAAAATGGGAACCATTACCTCCTGCTGTGCACTCAGTATCAAGGGTTGAAATGGGGGGTAAAGTCACCAAAAATGATTCCTGGCCGCAGCCACTGCTGCTGCCTACTGCTCCCCTCACCTCCCAGGGGGTGAACAAGGGGATAGGACAAATTTCACCACACCTAGTGTGTGTGTGTGTGTGTGTGTGTGTGTGTGTGACTATCATTGGTACTTTTTTAACTATTAACAGTGTAAGAAATGACGCTTGCATTTTTAACAGTCCTGGTGAACATAAATACATTTAAGTAGCTTTAAAGGGGAACATCATCACAATTTCAGAAGTTTAAAACCAATAAAAATCAGTTCCCAGTGGCTTATTTTTTTTTTTTTTCAAAATTTTTCCCATCCCGGAATATCCCTAAAAAAAGCTTTAAAGTCCCTGATTTTTGCTATCTGTGAAGCCATCGTCCATTTTCCTGTGACGTCATCCAGTGATGCCAATACAGACAGCACAGCAAGATATAGCGACATTAGCTCGGATTCAGACGTGGATTTCAGCGGCTTAAGCGACTCAACAGATTACGCATGTATTGAAACTGTTGGAGTATGGAGGCAGATAGCGAAAACGAAATTGAAGAAGAAACTGAAGCTATTGAGCGAATAGCTATTGACGCTATTCGGCCATGTTTGCCTTAGCATCGCCAATAAAATGTGCAGACCAACGATCGGAAGTTTCGCATCTTGTGACACTGGATCAACTTAAATCCATCGATTGATAAGTGTTTGTTTGGCATTAAATGTGGGTGGAGGGAAACGCTGGATGAAAATATAGTTTCAAATGTACATACAGCTAGCCTAAATAGCATGTTAGCATCGATTAGCTGGCAGTCGTGCCGCGACCAAATATGTCTGATTAGCACATAATCAACAACATCAACAAAACTCACCTTTGTGATTTAGTTGACTTTATCGTTGGAAATGCATCTGCAGGTTATACATACATCTCTGTGCCATGTCTGCCTTAGCACCGCCGGTAAAATGTGCAGACACTCCGGTACACTCAATGGGTGTCTGGCGGCAGATTTCTTTGACTTTATCGTTGGAAATGCATCTGCTTTGATCGTCGCAGGATATCCACACAATCTTGCCATCTCTGTAGTAGCATAGCTTTCGTCGGTAAAATGCGCGGAACGAACAACTGACAATTTCGTCGGCTTTCCCCACACCCTCGTATTTTGAACACATTTCGTCCAATTTCTTGCCAGTTTCGCATCTTTGGGCCAGTGGTGCAACTTGAATCCCTCCCTGTTAGTGTTGTTACACCCTCCGACAACACACCGACGAGGCATGTTGTTTCCAAGGTTCCAGAAAATAGTCGAAAAAACTGAAAATAACAGAGCTGAGACGCTGTGTTTGTAATGTGTTTGAGAAAATGGCGGCTTTATTACCTAGGTGACGTCATGTTCTGACGTCATCGCTCCGAGAGCGATAAATAGAAAGGCGTTTAATTCGCCAAAATTCACCCATTTAGAGTTCGGAAATCGGTTAAGAAAATATATGGTCTTTTTTCTGCAACATCAAGGTATATATTGACGCTTACATAGGTCTGGTGATAATGTTCCCCTTTAAAGTGATGCACAAACCCTCATAAACTTAAATATAGTGTTAGGCTTTGAAGATGATTTAAATCAAGAGGGTTAATTACTATACTTTAATTTGGATAATAATTGTTTATATGATAATTATATTTTATTTTAAATGTTTGCCTTTTCCTAATTTTCTGTAAAGCACTTTGAATTGCCTCGTGTAGAATGTTGCTCTATAAATGAAATTGCCTTTCCTTACATAATTTGGATAACTAAAACATTTTTACATGGTTGATTTAGAGCAGTAGTCTCAAACTCACTTCAACTGGGGGCCACTGGATGCAGAGTCTGGGTGAGGCTGGGCCGCAAGAAAATATTTCTTAAAAAAGTTTTTGCATGCTCCTCAGCATGTCTAGTTGTATAATGACGTTTCAAATTGTATCCCTTGTGCAACGCAACTTTCTCTGTGCAAATAAGACACTTCGGGGCGCCCCTCTGTTCAAGAAATATTGCATCTCCTAATTTTCCTGGAATTGTCTTGGCTCATCACAAACCTTTCTCTTCACTGCAGGCTTTGAAAAAGACATGTTTGGGGTTGTGGAATATATTTGTATTTAGCTGACGCACAGAGAATAATGTTATTTCCGCAATGTGTGTCGTTCCGCTTTTCCTCCCTACAGCAACACGGCGGTCGGCAGATAATAGCCGGCAAAGAACCGGGATAGCAAACGCCCAAAAAGTGACGGCTCCCGGGGTGTTATCCGGTGTCTTAAATAACTATATGTAGTGTTCATCGTGTGAGGCAATGCAAATTAAACAATAAAGAAAAACAAATAACGGTTTGAATTGGTCCAGGTTATTGGGGACTGTTATTACTGACGGACAGGTGTCGCAGTGTGACTGCAGTCATACAAGTCAGGAAACTCTCGTCTCCATGGCAACGTCTCTGTCGCTTTCACTCATTTGCCGTTTTTCCACTAACGCAGGGGTAGGCAACCCAGAACGTTGAAAGAGCCATTTTGGACCCAAATAACACAACGCTGTCAAGCGCCATTCATATAAAACTTGCAGGCCGCATTAACATTAAACTTTCATATTGAGGTTGGGGCTGCAAAATAACATCTCGCAGGCTGCGTGTCCGAGACCCCTGATTTAGGGGCAAATATTTGTTGTTGGAATTTTTCATTGACTTATTTTCAGTGTAGCGCCAATAATGATGCGGACATTTTTTAAATTAAAACAATTTTTTTCCATCCATCCATTTTCTATAGCTTGTCCCTTGAATTACATTGAAAAGAAAATGCATCGGGCCCCCTGTTTAGAGGTTATTCAACATCAAATAAAGTTCATCACTGTTTCAAATGCCTTTAATGGTTCAGTCGGTATAGTTTGGAAGCTTCAGGTCAAAGACATTGTCAACAGCCATACAAAAAAAACCCATCACCAAATATTTAATGTCGACTGAGATGAAAATAATATACAAAGTCCCCAACCCTCTCTAAAATCAAAGACAATATTGGGCAGCATGTCATCACAGTACAAATCCAACAGCAGCATGCTCTCAGACACACACAAAAAGGTTGTAGAACAACCCCGATAAGCAAAATGTACATTAAGAAAACTTTAGAGGGAATCAAAATAATGCATAGACAATCAAAAAGAATGTTTTAAAAACAAACGTAAACATAAAAAGACCTTTCTTTGTCCTGGATATGTCCCATCTCTCGGCTGTTTCAATTGACGGCTGACCGCATTCAAACACCGACCAAGCAAAAGAAGCGCAGGAACACACGGAGGAGGCAGTTATGCTTGGCTTTGAAACGTTACAGTTAGCTTAAGTTACAAAACGTGTTACTCAAACACATTAAATACTGAGCGTATTGCTGGACAAACACTCTGGCTAGCTTTGAGTCCATTTGAAAGAATGTATGGATTTGTCCCGATCAGAATAAAAATGTATCAAAATTGCCAATATCCCATTGATAGTAGTGCAAGAGATACACTCAGAAATAACACCTTGTTGTGGTTTTTTTTTTTTTTTTAAAGGAGGCGGATTCAGTTCAGTAAACAATAAATTATGACTACTCATCAAATGCGCTAATTTCATTTGACAGGTTTATTATAAAACAAAAAAAACAGCACAATGAGTTTGTTATTGTATTATCTGTACAATAAAATGTTTTTTTTAACCCAACTGTGTGCTTTCTAGTGTCTTTTTTCTTTTTCTTAAATCCACACTTAATAAAGCAGCACGAACGCGAAGTGGGGCCTCATTTATAAAGTCTGGATCAACACATTGACAAAAACAACACAAAACAAAAAAAAAAATCCTTCACGCGATGTTCCGCACATAAATCATTGTTTGACCGCAGTGTGGACCCCTAATTGACCACTGCTGATGAATGGCGTTTGCCGGTCAGCGGCTCACGTTAGCATGTCTGCTAGAAAATTAGACCTCATTGGCCTCCGTAGTGAGTGCCATGACCGACGACACTAAATGAAAGCAAAACGTCTAAAATGGAGCATGTGGGGATTGTGGCAATTTCTTAAAAAAAGCCCCCCTGCTGCTCACTTGATGCCATGACATCCACAGACAGAACACGCCACAAGACTGCCAATACAAAGCCCCCACAAATGAAAAAAAAAAAAGACATTTTGAGTGTTTTCACTGACAGCCTTTGAGACTTCCAACCCAGGGCGACCCGTAAATAGTCAGAACAGATTTTTTTTTTTTTTTACAAAAAAAGGCCGAAAAAAAAAGGAAGGGGGGGCCGAGGTTGGTGAGTGGCGCCTTCCTCCTCCTCCTTTCCGGGTCGATGCTCCGTTCCTGAGCATTTGGGCGTAGATGCAGCAGAGGGGAGGAGTGAGGAGGAGCTGCTGGTCACTGCCGTCGATCCTCCGCCTCTGACCGCGAGAAGGCCATCACCACGTCCTCCGCACCTGTACGTCAAAAGGGTGATTGGCTCATGAATGATGCTACACGCTAACAACAATGACTGTGTTTATGTAGGCCAGGAGTGTCAAACGTACAGCTCAAAGGCTGCATCAGGCCCAGAAACAGGTTTTATCCGGCCCGCGGGATGAGTTTGCTAAGTATAAAAATAAACCTAAAATTTTTGAATGAAAGAAACTGCTGTTCTAAATGTGTCCACTGGATGTCGCAATTGCAATTCTTTGTATCTTTGTAGATCAGTGGTCCGATAGGTACCGGGCCGCAGAAGAATTTTTTATAAAAAAAAAATATATATATATATATATTTTTTTCTTTTTATTAAATCAACATAAAAAAACACAATATACACTTACAAATAGTGTACCAACCACAAAAAACTCCCCTTTTCATGACAAAAATGTCCCTTTTTCATGACAAAGAAGAAAAAAAGAAAAAAGAAAAAAAAAAGGCCCCCCCCCCCGGGCCGCGGGACAAATTATTAAGCGTTGACCGGTCCGCGGATACAAAAACGTTGGGGACCACTGTTGTAGATGATGCCACATATGTACAAAATGAACCACATGATGTTAGCACATAAGTCGAGGAAAATTATCAAACTACATAAATAACATCCTGTAATTTGATTTTGATATATATATTTTTTTATCTTGACAGATTAAAATTCAACACCAACGAGTTGACTGTTGAACATTATCATATAGTTTATTCAGAAATTAAAAATAACGACAAATAAAGATGGAATATTATAAACTGCAACATGTAAGTGTAAAAAACCCCAACAACATTATGATTTGTACATTTTCAGAATGCGCTTTTTTTTATTTTCAAACAAAGAAAACAATCTGAAGTTGTCTTTATTTTTAGGTTATCGTGCCGTAATTTTACCAGTCCAGCCCACTTGGGAGTAGATTTTTCTCCATTTGGCCACCGATCTAAAATGTGTTTGACACCCCTGACGTATGCAATGTGTGCCATAAACATCCATTTTCTATAACACCTGTCCTCATTAGGTAAGCATTCACACTTGAGATAGCCGTTTTTTGCCTTTTTGAACCGATCTTAACTTGGGCCGTATCGCAGTGTTTACATGGCTGAAGATTGTACTCATCTGACGGGGATGCACGCATTCCTTGTTACGCACACGCAGGTGTTGCATGAATTCCAGGAGGATGCGTGTCTTCATCTATCCACAGTGCGAAGCCGCTTTTAAGATGCTAAATCTCACCACCGTGTTGAAAACTAAACTCAGTTTTTCCAAGTATCATTATAACAGCTTAGTATGCTACGCACAGACTGCAATGTAAAGTAGGGGTTCTTCAATTCAGATGTCGATACTGTCGATAACTCGTAGGGCTGGGAATCTTTCGGCACCACACAATTCGATTCGATTCTTGGAGGCAACGATTAGAGTCAAAATTATTCTTCATTCAAAATCAATACTTTCAGAACACTGGGTGACAGTTCTATGATTAACTACATTCCTCCATAAAATAGATAACAACTCTGATTACTTGTATATATACTGGTTTTATTTGATAAAATTCTACTCAAACATTTAATAAAGTCAAATACAAATAAGGCAACAAGAGAAGTAAATGTGTACAGCAAATATGGGCATCTACATCAACAATATGATTTGAGTGGCTGGACAGGACAGATTAAATAAATACAAATATATCAAGTATATATATGTATATATATTTAATATATAAATATATAGAGCGTTTTCATTTCGGGCTCCAGTACTCTGGAATGCCCTCCCGGTAAAAGTTCGAGATGCCACCTCAGTAGAAGCATTTAAGTCTCACCTTAAAACTCATTTGTATACTCTAGCCTTTAAATAGACTCCCGTTTTAGATCAGTTGATCTGCCGTTTCTTTTCTTTTTCTCCTATGTCCCACTCTCCCTTGTGGAGGGGGTCCGGTCCGATCTGGTGGTCATGTACTGCTTGCCTGTGTATCGGCTGGGGACATCTCTGCGCTGCTGATCCGCCTCCGCTTGGGATGTTTTCCTGCTGGCTCCGCTGTGAACGGGACTCTCGCTGCTGTGTTGGATCTGCTTTGGACTGGACTCTCGGGACTGTGTTGGATCCATTATGGATTGAACTTTCACAGTATCATATTAAACCCGCTCGACATCCATTGCTTTCCTCCTCTCCAAGGTTCTCATAGTCATCATTGTCACCGACGTCCCACTGCGTGTGAGTTTTCCTTGCCCTTATGTGGGCCTACCGAGGATGTCGTAGTGGTTTGTGCAGCCCTTTGAGACACTAGTGATTTAGGGCTATATAAGTAAACATTGATTGATTGATATATATTTTTAAAAACACTTTTTTTGTTTTTTTTAATGGATTCAGAATTGTTACAAGTAAGAATTGTGTGATTCATTAGAAAATAATTTTTTTTGACACCCCTAATAACTAGTATAATATCAGTCTATAGGCCAGTGGTTCTCAACCTTTTTTCACAACTGTACCCCCTGTGGACATTTTTTTAATTCAAGTACCCCCTGATCAGAGCAAAGATTTTGGTTGAAAAAAAGAGATAAAGAAGTAAAATACAGCACTATGTCATTAGTTTCTGATTTATTAAATTGTATAACAGTGAAAAATATTGCTCATTTGTAGTGGTCTTTCTTGAACTTTTTGGAAAAAAAAGATATAAAAAAATAACTAAAAACTTGTTGAAAAATAAACAAGTGATTAAATTATAAATAAAGATTTCTACACATAGAAGTAATCATCAACTTAAAGTGCCCTCTTTGGGGATTGTAATAGAGATCCATCTGGATTCATGAACTTCATTCTAAACATTTCTTCACAAAAAAAGAAATCTTTAACATCAATATTAATGGAAAATGTCCACAAACAATCTAGCTGTCAACACTGAATATTGCATTGTTGCATTTCTTTTCACAGTTTATGAACTTACATTCATATTTTGTTGAAGTGTTATTCAATAAATATATTTATAAAGGATGTTTGAATTTTTGCTATTTTTAGAATATTTAAAAAAAATCTCACATACCCCTTGGCATACCTTCAAGTACTCCCAGGGGTACGCGTACCCCCATTTGAGAACCAGTGCTATAGACGATACAAAAGTGATTAGATGGATATTTTTCTTTCTCTTGTTATTAAAATTATTTTTACAAAATAATTGTCTGGGGTTGTTTTGTTATTGTTTACAAACTCAGGCTGTAAGTGCCTGAATAAAGTAAGGCTTTGAGTGGAAAACCCAAATAAAATGTGTGTGTATAGCACTCAACACCACACATTTGACACACCATCTGATTTACAACAACACTCTCACAGTCTACATTTAATAAGATAAGCTTTATGAATTGTGTTATTGTGTTTAGTAACTTGCTATAAAACATTTTCAGTGTCATGGTATCGAATCAGGACTTGAAATCGGATCAGATCTGAGGCCAAAAGGTTGATAGGGCCATCACTAACTCACACTTTTGTAAAAAGTCGCCAATGAAAGTAGCCTGTGTGTTTTTGGGATGTACACATGCAAGCCTGTGAAAAAAATAGAAAATTCACATTTTCCCCAACTGGAATTGGCGGACGTGTTATCAATAACGGCAACATGCCCGTAGACAGGAAGTTATGTTAAAAATTCAAAGCAGTAAGACTTTGGCCCACACAGTCACCTTGCGCTTGACCAACCTGGGAGACAAAAACCTCGCAACTAGACTAGGGTTTTAGTCCATTTATGCAGTACTTCTACAATAAAGTCAGCATTTACACGCAAGTGAGTGGATTTTTTTTTTATAATACATGCAAACTAACATGCTTTATAGTGATAAATGGCAATCATTTTTAATGAACAATTAACCAGAACTATTCAATAATAATAATAATAAGCTGCTGGAATGAGTCACGGTTCTTAACGCTTACAAGTAAGAAGGCTGTCAGCTGGTGTCTTTTTCTAACAAAGCATCAAGTCATTTGTCTTTGCCAAGACACAGCCATCATGTTGTAGCACAGAAACTTTGCCTGTAAAGAAAGAATGCACATGTCTCAACTCAAATTGAATCAACTGCACTGTTAGGATCCGCTGCTCGGATTTCCATATTTGTTTTTTGTTCCATTTTTGTAATATCGGCCAATGTTTGCCTTAGTTCTTTGTTTAGTCTATTACCATGGTTGCTCATTAGTTTTCACCTGCCCCTTGTTTTCGACGCACACCTGTTCCTCGTGATTACTGCCTTATTTAAGCCTGCCCCTTTTGTTATTTCGTCCTCGGTTCCTAATTTGCTCTCATGCAACAAGTGACGACTGCTTTCCATGCTCTACTCGCTAGCTTTCGCGCTGTGTTTTATTTATTCCTAGTTCTCATGCGAGTTGTTTTTGTTTTCCCTTTTTGTGCCTTTGTGCCAAGTGTTAGTGTATTTGTTTGTTTCCCTAGCTTCAATGCTAGCGACTTTTGTTTGCCTTTTCTGCCTACCACCAGTATTTTTGTTCCTAGCCTGTTATTAGTTAAATAAATCCTTTATTTCTTACCTTACGCTGTGTTCTTGCCCGACGCATCCACGGAAAAATAAATCCGGCATCGCTAGGCCCACGAAGCGTCACATGCACATTTGCTATGAATTGTCCTGGCAATAATTGATTTTATTCTGCCAATTAATTCAGGGCATTCTCACGTGAACATTGACAGAAAAAATGCATGCTCTGACTACAAAGGCTACAATTCAATGAGATTTTCTTATCATAAAAATATTAAAATGTCTCTTTTCTTTCAATTGCATTGTTGCGAGAAAATGTAACAAGGTTTACCAAAATAAATCAACTCAAGTTATGGAAAAAAAATGCCAACATGGCACTGCCATATTTATTATTGAAGTCGCAAAGTGCATTATGTTTTTAACATGCCTCAAAACAGCAGCTTGGAATTTGGGACATGCTCTCCCTGAGAGAGCATGAGGAGTTTGAGGTGGGCGGGGTAGGGGGTAGCGGGGGGTGTATATTGTAGCGTCCCGGAAGAGTTAGTGCTGCAAGGGTTTCTGGGTATTTGTTCTGTTGTATTTATGTTGCTATACGGTGCGGATATTCTCCCAAAATGTGTTTATCATTTTTGTTTGGTGTGGGTTCACAGTGTGGCGCATATTTGTAACAGCCTTGCATTCACTTGTGTGTATGAAAAGCCGCATATATTATGTGACTGGGCCGGCACGCAAAGGCAGTGCCTTTAAGGTTAATTGGCGCTCTGTATTCTCCCTGCGTCCGTGTACCACTCCGTACAGCGGCGTTTTAAAAAGACATACATTTTAATTTTCGAAACAGATACCGATAATTTCGGATATTAGATTTTAAAGCATTTATCGGCCAATATTGTCAGTCCGATATTATCGGACATCTGTAATATTAAACAGTTATTGTCTTTTATTACTTACAATTGTTTGACCAAAACAAAGACAAGAGTACAAAATAACTAAACTAAATCAAAAACTACTATGGACTTCTCATCCAAATATTTATTTTTCCCTCAAAGTAAAAATATGAGTATGAGAAAATTAAAATATTAATCTAATCTTGTATCTATCATACACTGATACTACCCTTGGTGTCGCCATCACCAGTTTTGGGACCCTCCTCTTACATGTTGTGTACTGACTGTGATAATGCTGACACACTAACGGTTGCTGTTATATTATGCTCTCTCTAGACTTGATGATCTACTTGTTAACGTCATGTTAATAACTGCTTACTTTCTGCTGCAAGGTGCTTCCATCTACACTTTTTAAGTTTACGAAGCACTTATTTCTTGGTGTTTCTAATACCTGACAATGATATTTTTGATATTAAGAAATGCAGTTTATTTGCCCTAATGAAGGTGAATGTTATTAGCTGAGGGGAGCGGCTCCACACTGTGTATGGAGACACACAATTAGCTGCTATCTTATCAGCAGGGGGACACAAATAAATACACTATTAGCCATAGGGGATCGGCCTTTGTGATTGGCATTGAAAGGCATTAATTTGGAAATCGTGAACACATGCCTTATCAGGAAAATTGTTCGAGACTGAATAATGGCCAATCGATCAGCTAGGGATATAACAATATAAAAATGTCAGATTATCATCATTATTGTGGTATTGTTGGATGTGCTCAAAACGTACAGACACTGAAATATTTTAACAAAGTTTTCTTTAAAAAAAAAACCAAAAAAAAACTGAAAAACACCCTAAAATAAATAGACATATATACTTTCTGGGCAGGAAAAAAACATTACATATTTTTCTGGCTTTATAAGAGCCATATCAATACTAATTGAGTGTTTAAAATGTTTTATCTTCCATTTTAAATTTGCAAACATTTTAAAATGTTTTTTTAGTAAATGCAAATTGGGTGTTTATTTTGTTTCACTTCTGGCTTATGTGAGTTCACTTCTGTTGAAATCACCTACATTTGCGTCGACACAACACCAACAAGTAAAGATCGGTCACTTTGTGCTAAGACAGCACAGTCTTTATGTTCAATGTGAATACCTTATTTGTTCAAACACTAAAGTATTTTATACATGGCTAGATTGGGCTATGTTGTTTTTTAATTGGAGAAAGACATTAATGTCTCTTGCGTTCATGTTAGATTTTAAGATAGCTAGCAAGCTAACACTAGTCAGTCCATGAGTTTATCTAAGTACAGTTATCAATCAGTTTTTCGATAATTTTGATTTATTACAATAATACTAACCGTCAGGAGTTTTACCATGGTTATCATTATTACAGTTTATCGTTACATCCCTAATCCGTACTACTCAAGAGTACTCACATTTCAGCAAACATTTTATATATGTTATATTTTCTTTAGGGAAAACACCTAAGTATACTACCTCAGTACTGTACTATACTTTGTCTGCATATAAAGCTTGTACATAAAATCATTAAAAATGGTTGATTAACCAATGACAAAATAGCTTATCCCATTGACATAGAAGTAGAGATAATTGTGATCCAAGGCTCCAACACAACGTGCAAAGACAGCTAATAAGCAAAAGGTGGAACAGCAGCTCAGTGGCTCCAGCAGGTGCTGATGTAAATAACATCAACACCTTTTAAGACAGCCGAGAAAGAAACAGCAGCTAGTGATCTCGAAGAAAAAAAGCTGTTATCTCCGCAACCCTTGAGTGTTGGTTGGATTGAATTATCGTAGAGCTAACAAAATATAGGGCAGAGACCTTGAGCTTCCTCGTGCAGCAGACCTTCCACATCAGACTGGAGCAAAAAATTAATCTCTACGGGGAATGTTCTGCTCCTATGCGGCATTTAGGTAGAGCTTGCTTACTTTTTAGGGGTTTGGGAGTTTTTAATCTGAACTTTGAAGCATCTTTCCTCATGGGAGCTCATTGGCCAACCAAATGAGGTTATGGTAATGAGCCAAGAGGTGAGGAAAAACGGGACAGAACATGGTGGTGCGTGCGGGTGTATACGAACGCAAATGCAATCACCATCAGGCTGCATGTTTTACTTTTCTCTGCAAGTCATGTGCAGACCTCGCCCCAAAACAAACAAACACACACCCTGCCATACAATACTACACAAGGACGCACGTGGAAAGGCCTGGCCTCCTAAAGATGTTGCCTAGCGACAGATAATGGCCAGCAGGCTTCTGCCGCTGCCGCTGTCTGCAAGCAAGCAAAACGTTTTTAGTGTTTCAATAAAGCTCAGTGTCCAGCTGTAGTCGGGACCCCTCCCCGCACTGTGCACTGATCCCCCTTGTCAGCCCCTCTAACACGATACAGCTCTGGATTATGGACTATATACACAACAACAACAGCAGCGGTATCCATGTGATCCCATTTGCACATCATAAACACTCAGAGAAGAATAATAGCTGTCTGTCCCTCTAAGAAAGCAATGTGATGTTTGTTTTTAGTTACCCAAACATTTACTATATGTTTTGTTGTGGCCCGCCACTGAGAAAATTGGACTGCCATGGTTATTTTGCGCTATCTGCTCACTCTCGCTCATGTTCACATTATTATGATCTATCTGAAATGAATGGAGTGTAGTTACAACTCCGACCAATAGATGGTATCGTAATTGCATGGTAAAAAACATTTTAGCTACAGCGATCGACTAGTTTGTGCAAACTGCAGAGCATGTCAACCAACAGATAAACAGCACACTATGTACAGTAATCGCTAAATTAACGCACAATAACAATGACCCCCCCACTCTATATGGATAACAACAACTGGGTGGTAGCACAAACACAGAACTTCAACTGTTACAGAAAAGTGCCTACAAGATCTCTTGGTAGTTACTTATCCTTGCCTCCATGGTGTCAAATAAACTCCATCTCTTCTTATAATTATCATTACCACTGGAGGACGAGAAATAGCTAAGCATGCGACACAGTGAGCAAGAGAAAACATGAGACAGTGAAACCGAAAAATAAGTATTATACTATGACCCACAGTCAGTGTGGGGGAGGTTGAAGAGTGAACTCTTTTTAGGCGATGTGCTGTGAGGGTTACTCTCACAAGGGTCTGGGCTGCAGGAGTACACTGCTGGTTCGTATCACGGCAGAGCAACCACCCTCCCTTTAGAAAAGCTTCAGGCGTGCACAGCAAGCTGAGACATGGTTAGAGGAGCAAAGCTCAGCAGGTGGAGGATTTTGGTCAGAGAAATGGACCGCTGCTAAATGTTGGGTTTCCGATGATTGGAAAACAAAGTTATTTCGATCTTTAGCCATAAACGTATGTGAGCAAATAAGACCGCATGATTTGGGCCGATTTTGTGGTATAAACTATGTATGGCATTTTTTACGCTATATAGCAGTGGAGAGGCTCTTGCTTAAATTATGCTCGTAAATTAAAGCGTAACAAAAAGCAAAGAGACAACTCGTATCTCTAAAATACTCGTAATTTGAGGTACCACTGTAGCCACGTCCAAAAAAACAGAAATTATGCAATATGTTACGCACACATGCATATGTCAGCGGCCAAAGGAGGAGCCTTGGCAACCTCTTTGAAATGGTTCTATTATCATGCAAAATAATGTATTGTGGTAGACTGAAAATCATGCCAACCTCCATTGCCTTACTTTTGTTTACTATAACAATGATTATTGCTGACTTGGTAGTTTGCTCTATGTGTTTATAACCATGGTTCTGTTGGTTCTCTGTTGTACAAAAATGTTGTTATTAATAAAGTACCATATGGTGAAAAAGAGCCTGTTTTTTGATTAAATTTTTTTGAGCACTGCAAATTAGGGCTGTAAGATTCATCAAAATCAAGATTCTAATTAATGCGATATCGTAACCGCAACCGAGGCTGAGGTGTTTTTTCCTCCGCTGTCACCAGCATTTCAGGCACAGTCATGTTCACCAATCAAAATTGTTGAGCCTCACGTTTATTCGTCTCTCGCTTCAAACAGGGAGAGAGACGTCGCACTTTCTGCATCACTCTCAGAATCTAAATGCATATATTTAACAGTAGAATTAACTGGATGCAGTGAGCCCTCTAATCAGTCTCTGTGGGTGGAGCGCAAGACCACAGGGTGCAGAGACAGATAGCCTGGCGACCCGCCAGTGAGAAGGTCAGTAAAGTAACAAAAATTAGGACAAAAAAATATGATTACAAAACCGAATGTCCCATTGTGTGAATGTTAATCCATCAACATGGACAAACGGGAAAGAATGCCATGATCACGTGAAAAAAAGACGACGTCCGACCTTGTTTTTTTAGCTAGGAATTCAAATGCACTTTTAGCTGTTCAATGTGTGTATAAATCAAACTTTTGCTTACAGAAATGAGTCTTTTATTTTGGTATATTTATTTAGGATAAATGTGTTTACCTTACAACTACAGTACAATGGTAAACAACTATACAGTAATGAGGAATACATTTTAATAAATACATATTAAATGCTTACTTGCATTATTATTATATATTATGATTGCATTACATTATACTGTATAGTTTGTTTATAGAGTATTTCTTCAGTTTAAGAGCATGATGTAGAAAAAAGCTCTCCGTCTGTGTTGCATAAAGCTCGATATTTTTGAAAGTAAATTATTGCATATTGTTCCAATGCGTGGAAACTTGGGAGACAAGAATATGTTGATTGAAAGTAACATATCTTTTTTCACTCTGTTATCTCTGTAGTTTTATGCATTTATATGTATGAAATATAAAAATCAAATCTCAATCACCATAACCCATCGTCTTTTTCTCAAAATTGTGCAGCCCTACAGCAAATTTTAAAGTCCCATTTTTTTTTTTAACCTTACCTGCCCTGTCCAGCCACATGGGCAAGTAAAATATAGTCAAACCTGTGATAGTGCTATAAACCTTGTCTGTAATGGCCACCTCTTTAACAAGGCCAGCGGCCATTTCTTTTTGTATTCTAGAGTCTCGCAACAGTGATATTGTAGCAAAAGTGAAAAAGTTGCATCGGGACACCCCTAGTTACAAACAGATAACTAAGGATAATAGTTTAGTTTTATACGTGATTGTGCTGTATTGTGGGTACATTTAGAAGGTGGAGTCTTGACAGGAACTGGACAAAGTAATGTCATACTAATTGTAGTCTGTATTTTTTCATTTAAGCTGCAGTGATTATAGTATCTAGTAGTAGGTCGAGCAGTTGTGTTCTAGGTCACAATCTGTGCCCCATCACCACGCCCAGGATATCTGTGGTCACGTTTAACATATTGACACCAACAAGCAGATCACTTTCAACCACAATTTACTTACTTGATCATGTACGTTTCAAGGAAGGTTTGGTGTGAATTTGGACAACCAAATTTCCTCAAATAGTGTTAATTTACTCAACTGCAGATGGCAGCAAAAGACATTCACTTGAAGGAGGCATCTATTTGACATTGGTCATAACATGAGGCGATGTTATAAGCTGATTATATACAAGAGGTCCTCAGTCTATGTACGAGTTGCATTTTGTTTAGTATATGTGGGAACTTGCACCAAAATGAACACTTAAGTCACCAACACTACTGTACACAGAATACAGGAAAAAATAAAATACAATAACAAAAAAGTTTAATCTTTATCATTAGTGATTGTGGCATTCAAGCAGTCAGGACCGCGCATGAAGCCGACGTTGATCGCCCATCTTTGAGCATTTTACGATATATAATTTCAGTTCACTTTTATTTGGCGCACTGCCATCAGCAGAGTCTGCCTTACACTAGGGAGACATAATGAAGGGAAAAAAGTAAAGCAAGTAAAATATAACTGCTAAAAATATAAAAACAATTACGTTGCTCTTTCGCATGTGTAGAGACATGCGAATGCATATACTTCCGCCCATGTATTCTTCCCCTGAACGTACATAACTATTTCTCCATTTTGTTTGTACGGGAGTACGTACGTAAACATGAAACACCGTAACTTGTAGACTGCCTGTATAATGTTACTTTTTAAGGTACTGCTGTAATGTGATAAGGGTGTTTAAGTTTGCACTTGCCGCATAGCGGTAAGACCATACAGATGTGTTTTTGGATGTAATTTGTTGTTTTCTAATGCAACTGCTGTGTCTGTGATGCTGGTCTGCTTTCAGTTACACCCACTCACTCGGAGCGAAAACTAAGTCAGCTTATTGTGTACCAAATTAAGGTAAGACCAGGTAGTTTTAGTAGTTGGTGTAAGTAAAATATATCCCAGAGTGGTATTTGACAGCTTAAATGAACTTTGAAGCACAAATGAATTTTAGAAGAAAGCTTTAATTATTTATTTGGCCCACAACATAAAGATTCATTTGCTAATTAGGAAGCAGATTTTAAAGGGCAGTTCAAAGCCTTCAGATTGATTTGGTCCAACTTTTGGTTTCTATCCTATCAAAGGAGCCTGAGAGCCTGGGAGGAGCTAATTGAGCACATATAAGTTGGAAATTGTTACCACAAAATATTTGAGATAGAGATGAAAGCATATTGAGGGCAAAAAGCCTTTATGTTTGCTCCCATTCTAGCTGGGAGGAGAAAGTACAAGAACCCTGATTTTTACCTGCATATTCAGCCTGACAAAAAATTCACCAACATAATAAAGACAAAATAGGAAGGACATTGTAATGGTTTCTCCAGGTACAAGTGAGGCAGAGAAAAGAGGAGAATTAAAATAACACATTCCGTCCGTGTAATTAGCTAGCCAACTCTCTGCTTATTTCCACATCTATTTCAGCAGTGCGTTGCAACAACACCCGAGACCACAGGGGAGCATGGCTTTCCTGGGACAGACGGAGTTGCCATGGCAACTCCTTTACGTATCTCGCCGCCTTTGTTGATGCTCTCAGGCGTCCTTCTGCTTCGGGGAGGAATAAACTTTCCTTTGTCAGATCAAGACGGGATAACGAGGCCGCCAGCTTGAAGCTTACTGCCACCGCAGACTACAATATTTGACTGAATGGATGTCTGTTTTAAAGCACAGAAATTAAAATGTTATTCTTAAAGGAGATCTGCACTTTGGGGGGGAATTTTGCCAATCGTTCGCTAATGTCTGTATGTGAGTGTGTATGTTGTCTGTCTATCTGTGTTGGCCCTGAGATGAGGTGGAGACTTGTCCAGGGTGTACACCGCCGTCCGCCTGAGGAGACCAGCGGTACAAAATGGATAGATGGATGGGTGGGTTCGCAATCATGAGAGACATGACGATGGCTGTTATTTTTGTGTCGTTTTCGCCATTTCCGTTCCTAAATGGCTGTCAAAGTGTACCAACTTGTCGGAATACATTCTCCGACTTCTTCTGTCCAGGTGGGATGCATGGAAAGAAGTGAGAAAACACCTCGCCAGTTGATCATTTTGAAATTGCACACAAGCTTGTAATCAGAGCGGCGCTATAAATATTTGTCTGTGTTAGTGCTTATAATAGCAGTATCCCAAATACTTGGTTAATATTCAAATGTAAATGGTGTATTGTTGGCGGTTTCTAAATGGTTATTTATTGGATTTAGTGGGCGAAATAAGAGAATCTCCCAGTGGCTCCGCTATAAGCGGACATTTACTTATGAGCTAGAATGCATTAAAAAAATCCATCATGTCTTTCACAATGATTGTGAATGATAGGCAAAATTCCAAAAAAGTGCAGTTCTCCTTTTAAACAATATGGGGATACAGAAGTAGCGATGGACGATATATATTGTAGGCTCCTGCAAAAACTATATACAGTATATCACAATATATTATTAGCTCAGATATGCTCCAGCACCCCCCTTGACCTCGAAAGGAACAAGCGGTAAGAAATGGATGGATGGATTATTTTGAACCTAAATGATAGAATTACATCAAAAGAGGTTACACAGGGTCCAATAATTTGGCTGCTAACATATTGCGTCATTTCCAGTTGTATTATTTTCTCAAAACAATTATTAATCTACTTTCTAATTTACTGTTATTATCGGGTTACTTTCGCCTGCAACATAATTCCATCTACACTCCTGTTAAAATATAAAAAGCATTGTTTGTATACGTTACATTAGTTTTTGGTGATGCTCGTAATTTGGGTATTGATCCAATATCAAGTAGTTACAGGGGCAGTTTTGGTCATAACAATTATTAAATTTTTGATCAAAATTATAATCAGACAAAAGCACAAGATGGCAGTGTAACAGTGTACATTAAATATTATATTATTTCCTCCTACTGGCTCTAAATTAACCCCCCCCCCCCCCCCCCCCTCTTTTAATGTCCAGGGACTTATTTCCTTAGTTTGTAAACAATGACAAAAACGACAAAATACTTTCGGGATAATAAAAAATGTATTTAAAATGGAAACTGCACTTTTTAAAAATGTTGCCTATTGTTTACAATCATATGAAAGACATGACGACGGATGTTTTTTTTAATGCATTTTAAATAGTAAATACATGCGATCAAAATTCTGCTTACAATGTAAAAAACATTCAAACACCTCCATTATGGTTTTACAATCATGCTGTAAGCATATATGTAATGTAGTAACAGGCACAATTATAATAATATTTAAATATTTACATATTTTGCTAATTTCAAGCAATTGCGGCACATTAATTTCCAAAACGCATCACAATGATTGCGTTTTTTTAACTAGATTACTGATTACTACTTACTGCAGACTTTATGAAAGCCAACAAACATAATAAAACAATTTACTGTACAATGTCTGCTTTCATTAGATGCTCTGTGCTCTTGTGTCATCCTCTTGTGTTCCTGATGTTTCCCTCTTGTTTTCGTGTGGGGTTTTTTGCCTTTTGGTTCGGGACACTTTGGGACTGTATGACAAGGGGTGGCACTTTCGTGACTTCTACTGTGCTTTTTTGTGAATTTCTGGATCTGCCTGCCGGGAGCCTTTTGGCCATGGAGACCAGCTGCTGGGTCTCTGCCACACCAGAGTCCGTTGGGAGAGACTGGAGGAGTATGCGGATGATGAGACAAAGATGCGGAGCTGGCGCCGAGCACCGGGATGGAAAAGCTTCACAGTGTCTTGGCTGAATGAGCAGGTATCGGAAACCTCGGTCTCCTTGGACATATCCTGGCTCATCCATGTGGACTGGACAATGGCTAAGAGTTGGTGGGCGGCTAAGGGTTGAGTCCTCTTGGTTGCTTTGTTGGGTCTGCTCCTGTCTCTGGCCTTGCTTCCCCCACCCCAGCAGACGATGGTGTGGAACCTGGACCCCGACTTGAACAAGTTGAAATTTTTTTTCGGGTGTTACCATTTAGTGGTGAATTGTACGGAATATGTACTGTACTGTGCAATCTACTAATAAAAGTTTCAATCAATCAACCAATCAATCAATCAATCAAAAACCACAGAGGCCACCAAGTGTATATGTTGTTTTACTTTTGTGGCTGTGTGTAGAAGTGGCTGGTTGCATCAGCTCTGCTCGTTTAATGACTTTAATGTCTTTAATTGACAGACCCGCCAGCGATCCTGTTCTGTCTCCCTGTAATGTTTGTCTGCTCTTGAAAGAGATTGTGCTGAAAATCTTAATTTCCCCTCGGGAATTATTAAAGTATTTCTGATTCTGATTGATTCTGCAAAAAAAAGGAAAGTGAAACAAAGCGTGTTTTTGTGTCTTTCTCGCTATTTCCAGGCATAAATTGGCTGTCAAAGTGTACCGACTTGTCGGATTACATCCTTGCCTTCTACCATTTAGGTGAGAGACATGGTTTATGATCTACAATAAAGTTTGACAAGCAAGGAAATCAGACAGCAGCTGATCAGTCAATCATGTCAACATTGGCACAAAGCTTGTGATCACGGCGCCGCTAAAAATAGTTTGTCTGCGTTGGTGTTTATATCACTCATACTTGGTTAATATTTATGTCATAAAATGTAAATAGAGTATTGTTGGTGCTTTATGGATGTTTTTTTGTTGGGTTTAATGGGCGAAATAGAGGACTTCCCACTAAGGTAGAAAAGCGCTATACAAGTACAACCCATTTATCATTTATTTGTTCCGCTGTAAGCGGACTTTTATTTACGAGTTTGAAAGCATTTAAAACATACATCTGTCATTGTATATTTCATAATGGTTGTGAACAGTAGGCAAAATTCCCCCAAAAAGTGCAGTTCCCCTCTAATCACTGTAGTATTGACCATGTAACTGATATTATACTTGGTATTGTTACTTTTGACCTTTATTTTCATGTAAGAGCTCTAGCTTGCGGTTAGCTTATTCTTCAATGGTGTGTAGTTTAGCATGTTTAGCTATTCCTTATAGTAATGGTATTGTGATCCGGCTTCCGGATCACACATCTCTAGCATGTTTATGTCCTTTTTGTATTGTCCTATGTTTTGATCATGTTTTGGACTCTACCGATCCCGTTTGTTAGCGCACTTCCTTGTTTTGTATTGTCACCATGGCAACCTAATTACGCCTCCTGCACGGACTCACTACGCACACCTGTTTTGAATTATTTGTGTTGTATTTAAGCCCACCTGCTACTTTAGTTCCTTCTGGCTGTTTCGTTTGCTCACGCAACAAGTTACGATTGTTATTCCTCATTATTTTCACTCTGCTAAGTTTTAGCTTAGCTTTCTGCGCGCTCGGCTCGCGCTGCTTACTGACTTTTGAACTCTACCCTTGCTACAAGTAGCATTTAGCTTTTCGTGCGGTGGCATGCCTTTTCTTTTCCTTTGTCGAGTGTTTTGTTGTGTTTTATTATTAAATCTGGTTCCTACCTCCACTCCTGCTTGCTCCCGTCTTTGGCATCTTGGGGCCGACACCTCCGCGCATCACAATGCGCCCACCAAATCGTAACAAATGGGATGATACTTGTAAAAGAAACATACTTTTTTTCCCACCATGGAAGTGGGTATTAATGACTTAGAAGTGGCTTTGCACTGTGGAGGGACTGTAGCCACTCGCAAGAATGCCACATTGCGTTGAGTACACCTTTGTCCGCTTGTCGCTTTCAAAATTCCCGGACACAGCTGGAATATGCCATCAACATGCATTATCACGCTACAACGATAGTATTACACGCTTTATCGTTGGCCAAATTTTTATCACTTATACCGTATATCATCGATATCGCTTAACCCTATACTGAAGAGGTTGTTTCCAATTAGGATGGTGGCATAAATCCGCTGCAACCACAGTCTACAACTAAATAAAGATATTAATGCCATGATTACAAAAAACATATATATACATTTCCATGGAGACAAAAACGTCTTATTGTCCTGACTAAATTTGTAAAACACAAATTCATAGTTGCACATATGGTAATGAGCCAATTAAAACTATGTTTGATGCAAATATAGCCACGGTGAAGAATTTTTATGTTGTTTTTTTAGGTCACAGCTTAACAAGAAGATGAAAAAACATGCTGTGTTAAAGCAGCAGGACATTTCTCGACAGAATCCACTGCACGATCTACTGTAGTGAAGGACTTTGACGAAATAATCAACATCTCGCCACATTTACTGTGTCCTCTGTGCCCTCCGGGCATACCGCCACCTAAATCGATTACACTGCGTCTGACACATGACACTATAGCGCTAAGGCCCTGGAGGACGCTGCTATCAGGTTTGGCACTCTTTAAGGGACAATATGATGGCATTACTACAGTTCCAATTAATCAGCATTTTGCTGTGTGATGTAGAGGTGGTGACATTAAAACACATGATTTGGCACGCCGACATTTGTCCAATACAGGTTTTTTGCAAAAGCTGATATTGAATAACGTTGTTTTCAAACCACAGCTGACACCAAAAGGGAGATTCTACAAACAAAAAAGTAATATGTAAAACTTGCTGCTGCTGTTAATTTTTGATATCCTGAAGTGAGATCACACTGAAAATGCTGCATATGACTTTTTCCTATTTCCTTATTAAAATGTATTACAATGAAATGTGTTTCTCCAAACACTTCAACTTTTTATCACAAAGAAACTAATTGGACTCACCATTACAAGTGACGACCTAAATTGATCAATCGATTGATTGATTTCAAAAGGGTATTTCTTTATGATCGAATGCAATAGGCTCCAGCTACCCCCGCAACCCAGAGAGGGACAAGCGGTAGAAAATGAATGGATGGATATAACTACAGCTGATACAAAAACAAATTCAGTTCAGTGTGTCTTAAATGCTCAGGATTGCCAAAAACTAATGGTTCACGCTCAGCTCTCATAAACAAATTAATTGCAAAAACTTGCTAAGCCTTTATGGAATGGAACAAATAAATTGATAGATTACTCGATTACTACAGTAATCAATGGCTGCATCCCCACATTTGTACCTACAACCCACTGTAAGAGTCCTCCACACAAAAACCAATTGAGAATCACTGATCGAGAACACACAGCATGGGCAAGGCAACAAATATAGTCTGTGTCTTTCCATATCACCACCAAAGTATCAAAAATGTGCTGATGGTCGTTATACGTGTGTCCTTCAAGTGAGGGCGGAAAATTTGAACGTGATTAACAACCTAGTTAGTTCCGCAACACCTAATGACGGCACTTTGGATAAGATGCACACCACTAATGATTTATTAGCGCACGAAGGGGGTGATGGCCGTGTGGCAGCCTGCCAACCGATACTAAACGTGTCTGTTCCTGTGATGTATAATGCAAACTGGGCACACCTTTTTGCCTGTCGTGTTGGTTCATTATTAATGATGTTCTCTCTACTTGCATTGACATGACACATGTATTTTCTCAAAAAGCATCAATACATAAATAACAAGGGCAAGCATATTGAAACTATTCAACCTATTCAACACATTTTTAATATTCTATTATGATTGTACATGAAAAGCTTCTTAGTGTATAGAAAAATGTTAACAGCTGCGAGTGCTGTTGCTGAACTGTGCAAAGTCATCCACTCTCTTTTTAAAACGTCACAATAGCGACATCTTGTGGCAGTCGGAAGAGCAACGAGAGCTGGTAGTACAGAAGGGCAAAGGGTGCTATCTGCTGGCAAAAAGCATCATAGCCAGCCTTATCTTACTGTGTTCATGTCAGCATATGAATCGCAGCATACTTTATCATTCTGACAGGGGTCAGACGTGTGTGTGCACAGCTCTGACCGGGTCATGTTTGAAAAGCAGCCGTTTTAAAAAAAAAAAGTACACAAAAGGATGATTCATTCTCTTGCAGCCTGTTTGCTGTGTGAGTAATCCTACAATGTTGTGGGAGACTGAGTGGGTTTGACAGCCCAGTCAGGGAATCTGTGAAGTTTGCTGTAGCACACACCAGACAAGCTCATTGTGTGGACTGGAATTGTATCCACTTTTTGTGACATCCAATAAGGTGGCCTTTGTGATGTGTGAATACTACAAACTGTCTGGATGCTCCTGTGTGTTGGCCTTACCCTGATCAATGCTGTGCTGTGGAAGCTGGCTCATCTGACTGTGGACCACGCCTGCGTAACTCCTTAGAAAAGCCTCTTCACTTGGCGTAAGCTGTACATAATGTCAAAATATATCGTTATTACAACAAATTCTACATTTAAACATGTTTCTCAAAAGTGAAGCATTCCTCACATTTTAGCAAGCCTTGTATTACACATTTTCAAGGGGTAACACTAACACAATTAACATTAATTGTCTTTACTATACATTAGGGCTGTCAAATTGAACAAATGATCAAATGTGATTAATCACAAACATATTGCATTAATCATGTAAGAACGCAGATTAATCCATATTCCTGTGGTAATGTCAACAAAAGTACTACAGATAAGTTAGGCAACGGTTTTGTAGCAACTCTGATTCATCATGATTAATCTAAATTCAAGAGTGGGATTATTATGATTAAAAAATGAATCAAACTACTTTAGACTACGAATGTACAACTTGTACAGATTACGGAAAATAAATCAACATAAATGAACATGTCCAAAGTGTAAATATTTGGTGTGAGGAACATTAATGTCGAGCACCTAATCCTCTTGGGCAAGGTATTCACCAGCACTGTACAGGTTTTTACTGGAATCCTCTTAAACTCCTTCATTATGATCACTGGTACAGCTGGAGCGACTTGGCCCCTCCATCACGTTCACCTTCACACACGTGTGTCTAGGAAGGTGTACTTGGGTTGGATATGTTGGAAAACAGCCGTATGGCCCATTTTCCTAAGGAAGGGGATAACGCTCTGCTTCACAATGCATGTTAAAATTTGTGTTTCGGTTAATGACGCAGAGATCTTTAGTGCCAGCAGCACCAGATCATGACGTTAACCACGGTGATACTAGCTGTACACTGACTACTCTAAACTTAATCCCAGTTTCATTTAATAGTGTTGTCCCTTGAGAAGATATACTGTAAACATGACAACTGAGGTGTGATGGGTGTACTCACTTTTATGAGATACAATAATTACTTTTTATTACTGTCCTGTTACGTACGTTTGATCCCATTTTCTTAAGCATGAGCAGGACCCGCACTTTCTGCTGGATGTACATGTCTTCAGGAGACTTCCCCGGGGCCTCCTCGCGGTTCATCCCCCCTGCTCCTGTGGCTCTGCACATACATACACACATCAAAAACATAATTACACAAAAGTATTGCATTGCACTTCTACTAAACAAATCCAAACTACTAAACCAACTTAAAGGGGTCCTATTATTAAAGAGGGAATCGATTAATTTTATCAATACATAAGGCATGTAATTTTATCAGAAATAAATAAATAGAAGAGATGGATGAAAGAGGTTATGAAATATTAAGAAGCGAGGGGCCAACACCATCAACAAGCTTCTGCCCACCTGGGACAATATTAAGTGATAGTAAGAAAGCAGCTTGAAAATAGTCCGTAAAAGAAAATCTATGCAAAATTTGGATTAAAAAAATCTAATTACACGTTATGTCGATCACAAGGAAGTGTTTTAAATGTAGGAAAAATATCTTATACGACCCCTTTAGAGGGGAACTGTACTTTTTGCCTATCATTCATAATCCCTACATAAGACAAAAACGCATTTGTTTTTCTCTTTTTTGTGCATTTTAATTTGGAATATACAGCTCGTAGTATACAGCTAAGAATGCAGGTAATGTGGATTTGATCCATTTTGCCAATAAAGTGCTTAAAAAAATAAAAAACCTACATTGACGATTTATATACATGCTGTAAGTATATATGTAATGTAGTAACAGGCATATTCAGAATAACACGTACATTGTACGTATTTTGGCCATGTTAACATTACGGCGGTGCACTAATTGATAAGCAGACCCAGCATTTGGCACAATTGCTAAAGGCTGAACAAGAAATACAAACTAAAAACATAATAAAACAATTACTTACTGTACAATGTCTGCTCTCAAGACTTATGTTTACCGTTTAAATGATGAATTAGGCATTAACATCACTATGAAAAAACAGTAACGCAAGCAAGCGTCTTTACAATTTCTCTAGGTCTGAATTGAATTTCAAAGTCGACCATTTTAACCGTTTATGGTCACAATATCCTACGATAGAAGTGTGAGGCAAAATATAAAATCCAGCACAAACTTTCACCAATTTATAGATGAAACAGCAGCTCAACGAGTTCGTCAATAGCTGCATATACCTCTGTGATCAAGGCGCCGCTAAAAGAAGTTTCCCGGCGTTAGCTTTTACATTCACAATGTAGCTAATACTCGATTAATATGCAAGTCAAAACATGTAAATGGAATATTTTTGGTGTGTTTTGGAAGTTTTTTTGACAGGGTGAAATAGATGACTCATCTTAGCTTTGATTGACTGTTCAACTTCTGAATGGGTCGCGGCAGAGGACGCTATTATCATTTGCAATGCTGTTGGGCCGTTCGGGGCATGGAATAAAATGGGATAAAACTGTTAAGTAACAATCATAAGTTAACGGCATGCTGGTGTTAATCTGCATGGTCATATTCAGAGTTTACAAATGTTTGTAAATATAACGTGCCTAAAAGACAATTGACAGAGAATGAAAAGTGTTATATGTGAGAAAAACACGTGTGTGCACGAGAAAAAATATGTGTCGGAATTGAATCTGTCAGCACAAGATTGGCAATAAAAGTTCAAAAAGGTGTCGAACTGTGTGACTTCTTCTGGACACAACAACACAATAAGTTGAAAAACACACATTCAGTAGTTATTTTTAGAGCACACCGATATATTAACAGTCAGTTTTCATGCAAATGTTTAATTACTGTTGTTTTTTTATACAATATTGTGTGCATGTCGGTGCACACAAGTCTTGCAAGAGGGTACAATACGCAGGGGAGGGGGCATGACAGCGTCGCCTATGCGCCGCGAGAGTACAGTTTATTTCAGGCTTTAGTGTAGTGTACAATAGTCCAGTAAAAAAATATTTTCTTTGGCACTTGGGTTGAGGGTTTGGTTTCCATGACAACAATATCACCTGACACCATGACAGACTATCATTATTCCCTTGAGCTCTTTGTGGTGATGCCCCCACTCAAACTGACATGATGACAGGGGTTCATGACACAGTCTGACAGAGACAACAATTTGCTGACCGTCATTGTCTCATCTGAGTGTTACTGTTTGACAGAAAGTCTGTTTTAGGCTTGCCTAGAAGAAACTACACACTATTGTATATACACAATTAGATATTTAACTAGAAAATACAATTTCTGTAGAAATTGTGTAAATGCCCAATATTCTTTAGCCGAACTGAAATGCAGAAGGAATGTAAAATGATCATCAGAATTTGATTGAATGAAAAGTAGGAATGGTTTCAATATTGAAAAAGGCTCGTTTAAATGCGAGTAGAATGTATAAGGAAAGGTGGAAGCGGTTTAACTGTGAGATAGTTTGAATGTAGAAATGCTGTGATTGTAAGAAACGTGAATGTTGAAGATAGGAAACTACTGCAACATACTATTAATTTAGAAATGAAAAATGTATGTTATTATAGCTGGAATTAAACTCTGAGAATGGCTGAAAAATTTGCCAAGGAAGTAAGCATCCCTGAATTAATTTACTAAATTAACACTCATGGTTTAGGCCATGCTTTCAAGCGGTTGGGGATTTGAACCAGGTCCTCCTACTTAGAAGCTGATCATGCCAACCACTGTGCTAAACAGCCAGGCTTGGGTATAAATCAATGTTTTTTTTTTCTTTAGAATAAAATGTATCTTTTCATATGACTCATAGATGTAAACATCTTTTTAGAATACTTTTTTTATTTAGGTCTCTTTCAGGGATCGAACCCACATCAGTTGGATGAAAGGCATGCCTCACAGCCTAACATTTCCTACCGCTTGTCCCTTTCGGGGTCACTGGAGCCTATCTCAGCTGCATTCGGGCGGTTTAATGTTGGGGATAGATCAACATACGTTTTTATTTTATTTTATTTTAAAGAAAGTATATTAGGAATGGTTAGAAAATGGAAAAATGTTGGTGGATTATAAAGGAAGGATATAACCTGTTGGACTGTGAAATGGGTGTAATATAGAAATACTTTGATAGTAGAAATTATTTCAATTTTAAAATCGCTTTAATGTTGAAGATCGGAAACTATACTGAAATGTACTATGAAAATAGAAATGATAAATGTATGTCTTAATAGTTGGCATTAAACTATATGACACAAAGATGTAAAATTATCTAAAAAAGATTTATGTATTTGGTCTCTATGGGATTTAAACCCACATTACCTGGCTGAAAGGCAGACGTGTTATGACTTTGGCTAAACGTCCTAGCTGTCACAGTGAATGATATCCAACTTGTTTTGTTAAAGAGAACTGTAGGTTGAATTGATTTACTACCGCAGGTTTTTTTTGCTGCAACAGTACAACGTTTTCAGCTATTTTTTGGGATAAATTAACATGTTTTACAATAAAATGATACCTGATTGTATGAAACATTAACTTCCATACAAGCCAACATTTAGAAAAAAAAGCGAAACCATTACTTACATTGATAGGGGAGATGAAGAGGTTGTAGTATATATTTAATCTATTTTGGGATTTAATCCATACTACACCATTATAAATGCTGCAGTGCTGCAAGATGTATGCCTTTACAAAAGTACTTCAATGTGAAGGCTCACATAAAGTACATTAAATAAGCACAACCAAATAAAAGGAGTAATGCTTAAATAAACTAACAACATATTGCAAATGAACCTGTAAAAGGGACTAATTATTGAAACACAAAGATTGCTGCCATTGTTTAATCTTATTTCAATAGGTCAAAATTATAGTGTTACCCATGATGCATTTCTGCAAAATTATTGCTTATTTGCTCATTTCAGACTTTTTTACTATAACACACATGTTTTCCGATAGTGTTGAACATTTACTTACATTCCAGGTTATTTTTAGGGAGAAGAAATAGGTAGCCGTAAGTGAGAATGGTTGGATGAGTACAAATTGTATTGTCCAATATTTTGAAAAATCATGAAAACTGTAAAAACTGAGAACAGATGAAAACATGAAAATTATGATTTACTACACAACCGATAATATTAGGGAATGTTTGTTGAATGAGCCTGCATGTCCTGAAAGCGCTGAACGGGATCAATCGCGTGAATAGATGAATTTTGGTGTAGAACAATTTAGTGCGAATGCTGCCTCACAATACAAAGGTCCTGAGTAGGTGTGGGTTCAATCTCAAGTAGGGTTGTCCCGATCCAATACTTGAATCGAATCGGCCGCCGATATTTGCCAAAAAATGCGTATCGGCAAGGCAAGGGATAATGTTGATCCAGATCCAGTTTTTAAAACGGATCGGTGTGTTTTCCAACACACCGATTTAAATAATACATTCCACTCTTGTTCTGCTCCCTAAACTCCATTCCGCATTTTCCAGAACACCTTCAAAACATCCACAGGTCTGCGTTCTAACCGTGATTAAAAGTTACGGTAAAAATGTCAGCTGTGTGGGATTATTTTATCCTACAAAACGAAAAAGATGAAGATGTGGAGTGCAAAACATGCCACAATAAAGTTAAGCGTGGTGGTAAAGTTGTTAGATATTTTAATGACTCTTGCGAGTGAGAGGCTTTTTGGCACTCATCATAGAATAACACAGGAGCAGGCTGACACCTGAGCATCTTGAAGTGCTCATCTTTGTTAGAAAAAATCTCCCCATTATGCTTGGACTTCAATTGTTTGCCCCCCCCTGACTGGGGAAAACAATTGACGGGAGTGTGTAGATATATATGTATGTGTATATATATATATATATATATATATATATATATATATATATATATATATATATATATATATATATATATATATATATATATATATATTATTTTAAGTTTACACTTGTTCAAGAGCAAGTATTGATGCTGAGTTATAGACATTTTATCCAACTCAGGTTGTTTGTGTGTTTTACTTTTTAAAAAATAATGTTTAGAGCATTATTTGCACTTTATACTGTTCACTTTTTTATTGTTTAATGATGCCATTTCTGTTTGTCATGTATCATTTTTGATATTTTGTGTTTATCCTAGAATACCAACTGTGTATTATTGTGTATTATTCAAACTCACCCAATTCAGCTGGCTAGTTGTTATCAAGAGTACTAAAATCATTTTCAGCATGAATCTGACAACTAAGTAGGCTAAATAAATTTAAACTTTAATACATACTCGGATAGGCCAGTATCGGTACCGGATTTGAAGTGCAAAAACAAAATCGGTATCGGATCGGAAGTGCAAAAACCTGGATCGGGACATCCCTAATCCCAAGCTCGGGATCTTTCTGGGTGGAGTTTGCATGTTCTCCCCGTGACTGCGTGGGTTCCCTCCGGGTACTCCGGGTACTCCGGCTCCCTCCCACCTCCAAAGACATGCACCTGGGGATAAGTTGATTGGCAACATTAAATTGGCCCTAGTGTGTGAATGTGAGTGTTGTCTGTCTATCTGTGTTGGCCCTGCGATGAGGTGGCGACTTGTCCAGGGTATACACCGCCTTCCACCTGACTGTAGTTGAGATAGGCACCAGCACCCCCCGCGACCCCAAAAGGAATAAGCGGTAGAAAATGGATGGATGGATGCTTAAAAGGCATTCAAACTGAATCGGTGAAATGCAGGTGTAGTGCACTGCTGTGTAGTTTTGTTTGTAAAATGGTGATCTCAGAAGACAGAAATAAACCCTCTGCAGTCTCATCTCCACATTGGGAAAGACTCATTAATATTTAATGTTAGTTTTCTTACAGCTATCGTTCCCGCCAGCTCCTTCCATCTCTTATCCTACGTGAAACTACAGTAATGACCTATTTTCACTGTCAGCGTACAGAGAGAAAAATATAGGCAAAAGAGGAGAAGGAAGGGAGGGTTTATTAGGTGATAAAGAAGCTGGCAAAACTAATGCAAATGACGGAAAAGGAAAATGTTTCACGGCCACCACAAACCCCCAACCACATCAAGGTCAGCTGCTGTCGAATTAGATCCCTGCTATCATACGCCGAGCACAAGACTCAGCTTGAATAAGCAAAATTAAATAAGCAAGAGCACCAGTTCACATAAAATTAGCAATGCATCTAAAGGAGACATTAACAATAAACCCTAGGGAGGAGAATATTACAGAATCAAAGTAAGGATTTGTTATGTCTTTAAGAATTTGTCTAAAGAAGAAGCAGTGACTGACACTTCTGGCATTTATTGTGGTCAATATAAAAAGGGCTCATATTGGCCATCCAAGTTGAAGCTGAAATATTCCCACAACGGGACATATTTTTTCATCTTAATTTTTGCTATTTTGCAGAACTACTTAATCGCGAGGAGGCAATTTCTTCCTACGTGTAAGTGAGCGGCCTGGATCTCAGCCCACCGAGACAAAGATTGTGAATGACTGAAAACAGGGCTCACCACTCTGTTCAGTTCATTCTACTGTTGAGAAAACACGCTCAGGTGCTGAGAACGATACAGTGAGTGAGACCTCTTTCCCCCTGCTCGAAGCAGGAGACTAAGAAAACAAACACACAGCAATTCATCGATTTCGACTTAATTGTCATTTATGGCCCCAGGCCTAATCTTCATTGCTTTTTCCAAGGAGCAAGTAGTATTTGTTATTAGCGTACTGGCTGGATGTTTCCTTAAACACTGTTAATCTGCCAAAAGGCAAAATAAGGCTTAACAATGCTAATTGTTGAACATTTCGGTCATTCAAATGACGGTCACAACAGAGAAAAATAAAAAGATCCGCCTCTTGATTAAAACCTCAATGTCGACTAATGGTGCAGCTCTAATACATTTAAGGTTAAAGTCCCTATGATAGTCTGACACACCAGTGTTGTAAAAGTATCCTCTGCATTTGACCCATCCCCATGTTCACCCCTTGGGAGGTGAGGAGAGCAGTGAGCAGCAATGGTGGACACGCTCAGGAATCATCTGGTGATTTAACCCCTAATTCCAACCCTTCATTCTGAGTTCCCAGCAGGGAGGCAATGGGTCCCATTTTTGTAGTCTTTGGTGTGAATTGGCTGGGGTTTGAACTCACAACCTTCCAGTCTCAGGGCGGACACTCAAACCACAAGGCCACCGAGCAGGTCTAATTGATTTTATAGAAATTGCTAATCAATAGAGTAAATAATGTTTTGACCATAGATGTATCCATGGTTTGGTCAGGTAAATTCCCATACGATCTATTTGTATGGCACAATATTGTTCGAAAATATGTGCCCAATCATCTTTTAAAGATTGCACCTTAAAACATACAGTAATTTCTTGAAAAACATTGATGAAAGAGGAGAAATAAGGACGGACAAAACACACATCATAAAACCTAGAAACACTATTTAGAAACAATATCATTACAAATATATAAATACATTCTTGTTGGCATATTTCATAGAATTTCAAGGACAACAATAAAGACGCCATCAACCTCTTGTGTGTGTCTGATGTAAGGTGGGCTGGATCCACGCTAATCCCTCGAGGGATGCTGAGCTGGGCTCAGACACATGCAGCCAATATTCCATACGTAATCAAAGGCTTTCCTGAATGCTTATTTTGGTCTAATCCCCTCTGCGCTCCTTCCATCTTTCTCTTTTATGCATTGTCAAGTGTTGTGATGTTGGTCCTGAGTCCAACTGGGCTTCAGGGCACAGACATAGTTATAGCTTCGCTGACAAAAGCTCAACAAAAATGTCATAACCATCTATGCATGGTAGTAGCTAGAGGTAGGAATCTTTGACGAGCTCACAATTAGATTACGATTACAATTCAGGAGCTACGATTTGATTAAAAATCAATGATTGATATATCTTTAATTTATGTATACTGATGCAAATTTAAATTTCTTATTGTTTCATTAAATAAGCGTTTATCACTTGCAATTTAAAAAAACTGTGCATTTTTAATAAAAAATATTTAATTGAATTCCCACATTTATTAAAAATTAATGTGAATCTGTGCAAAGTGCCCTATAAAAAACAAGCTGGTCCAATCTCTTAGTGAGGTGGCTCGCTGCAGTCAGCCAAAATTTACAACTGTCTGCATTACTTTATTTAAAATAAATACATTGATTGTCGATTATTGGATGTGTACTAATCAAATGTACAATCGTCAATGTCCGAATTGCGATGCATCTATTTCGTCCACCTCAAGTAGTTGCACTGGAAGGCCGCCACAAATAAATTCGGACTGCCATAAATAAAAGTCTTAAGTATATGTTCTCTTTCACTCAGTACCACATAAAATGGGGCTGTGTGTAAATGCAACTTGTCTTGTCGATACAACTTTATACAGCAGATGTTGGTGTGCATTGTAACTCCACTTTTTAAAACACCTCATACGCAGTTGGTGTGCCAAAAAAACAAGATTGAAGAAGGATTAGTGTTGCCAACTTAACTACCATGTAGCTATATTTACCGAGAAGTCTTTTTTTTTTAAAAAAGCAACTGGTGACACATCTCGTTAAGTCCCTTTTGGAGACTGGCATAAAAGCATGCATCGCTCTTCTCAACGAGCACCGGGTACTGCTGTGGGGCCATCATCACAATCTCTAACAGGTATTTAAGGGAATCAATCCTTACAACTGTTTCCAGCTGCCGCCCCAAATGTATAATAACAAATTAATACTCCAACATACATTCCATATTTGTATGACCTAATATTCTGGGTGACACAAGCAAATGCCAGATGTCTGAATCAGGTTTTAATAATCGAAACATTTAACTGATTCACTATTGGCCATATAAAAAAGGTGATAAGATGTCTCAAAAATGTTCCAAAAATTATATGTTGGGTAATACAGGACTACTGCGTGCAACTGACTGATTACTTTTGACTCCCACTTCTGTGCTAGAGCAGAGAAAGAAAATAGTTTAGGCCTTGTGGAATAAAACAATCAGGACAACTAACAGGAAGGTTTTCTGAATTCCAGAGCATCGTTTTAACAAAAAAATATGAAGTGCTGAACACTAATCCCTGCAATGAGGTGGCGACTTGTCCAGGGTGTACCCCGCCTTCTGCCCAATTGTAGCTGAGATAGACACCAGCGCCCCCCGCGACCCCAAAGGGAATAAGCAGCAGAAAATGGATGGATGGATGGACACTAATCCTGACTAACACTTATTTTAGCATCAGTAGTTACTTTCTTATTTTATAACACTATATTTCATATGATGAATGTGTAAATATATCATGCAAAGCAGCTCTCCTAAAGGTCTAAAAATAAATATTACTATAGGGATTTATAACAAGCTCCTGCAAATGAGAAGAGGCTACTTTTAATAACTAACTGCTGCATGTCAGAAACATCATCGCAGAGGTGCAATATTTCTAAAATACTTCCTAAATTAATTTGTAACTTTTTAAATAACAAACATATTTATTCATTCATTCCATAGCATTCAGGGTCTGTGATTTACAAATCCAGAAAATAAATATAAACACTCTACATTGGCCAGGTGGAGCAATTCGAATCTACTTCTAGTAGATTACAGTATGCAATGTGATATTTGCAGAGGGTCATGAAGGGCAACCACAGAGCCTGCACAAACTTCCCAACCCGATGACGTATGGCAGTCCATTTGTGCTGCTAGTTATTTGGCTGAATCAGCAGTCTAAATGATTAACAACACTGGGCAGTTTAACAAATCCTTCAAATGAGTAAAAAAAAAATCTCCTCCCAAAATTTCAGTAAGTGGAGTTGAAACATAAGGTCAGGAAAAGTTTGAACTCTTTGTGATCACTCAAAACCCAGAGGTAGCGATAACTTGAGTTCGCTATTGTGTTGACCCAGTAACTAAGGCAAATGTTTGAGAAACATGAGGGCTGCAAGCATGGGGCATCAGGCGCAAACTGACCTGCCAACAACCAGGCACGGTTCTGGACAGCAGCTATTTGACTGCATGTATAACATTTATTTAAAGAATACATTCTGCCAACCACCTAGAGAAAGTTAAAAAAAAAAAACACACTAAAGTGCATAATTTACTCAGCCGAGGCATAGCAGAGATTCACATACATTCATTTTTTTGTTGTATTATAATGATGTCTAAATAGGGAGGTTTTTTTTGTTTAGTATACTTTTAGCTTCCTGTTTTTTTTTATTTGCACTGCTCAGGTTTCTCAATTGATCAGAAACCCAAACTGATAAGACTGCTTCTATTTGCTAATGATCAACCAATATGTTTTTTTCCGGGCAGATACAGATTATAGTAATCAATAGAAGCGATAATCGATATTTGGAGCAGATATTTATTTGCAGTAAAAGTTATGTAAACATGAATAGTGTTTGTAAGTAAACAGCTGTACAAGACCTTAAGTTGTTTTTTAACAATATTTTTGAGGAAACATCTGACCAGAAGCAACAAAATGTTTAATGCAGCACCAATATTGTGGTTAATTTAGCGCCAAACAACATCAGGGTATTTCAGGTAATATGACCTGAAATCCCCTGTAATTTTCTACGAATGTCAGAGGAGCATCATCATTTGCATTTTAAAATATGGGGAAATCTTCAGAGAATATCGGTAAAAACATGGGATTTTTCTACATCACTATAACTCACTCACCAGCTCCTCAATTTTATAGCGGTTTATAGGCTCAATAAATTGGAAGGTTTTTTTGAAAGGAACCCTAAAATATTGCAAACATTTAAACAAAATCAATGCTAACCTCATTCGCTTAGTTTATACATGACACATCTGTCAAGATGGCAGGCATTTCTTCCGGGATGTTACAGAAAGCATAAGAATGCTGCCTCTTCTTCCTGACTTATAAGTCTACTCTGAAGTTGGGATTTTTGGCAGGGGTATCTTTTCTGCCATCTTAATATCATTCATGTATGTCGCATTGATATGTGATTGAATCACGGAACATGAAACTCGCCTCGCTCCTTTAATGACCCCACGCTGCAATCGCTGCGGACGGAGGCTTGATCGTTGCCGTAGCAAAACAAACAACACGGAAGAGGTCTCATATGTGGATATATTGTATCTGCTGATGAAGTTCTGTTGTAGTTGTAAATTAAGGTAAGACCAATACCGATATACTTTAAAATGCTAAATATTAACGTCGATAATCCCTACTATTTGCTGATCAGAATCCGAAATAATGTAGATTGTATTACGATACAGGAAAAAAACAATAGCACTCAGTAGTGCATTGACCTACGTCACAATAATGCAAGTGGTCAAATCCTACCTCCAATAGCTTTGCTCCAAGGATAAAAAGAGAGCAATTTGAACAGTCATCATTAGCGGTAATATATCCCTCCAGTCTTGTAGGTGGCAGTAATAAGCACAACAACAAAGAACATGAGATTAAAGTTTGTAGATATAAGAAAATTGTTGATGTATCTTTTGGGGGAATTATTTCATAAAAATTGTATCGCTGCACAAAATAAAGAAAATAATTGGACGGATTAATCGGGAATAAAAATCAATAGATTGTTCAATTTAAGAAATTGTTGTTTGGTGCGGCTCTACAGACAACGAATAATATAAACTCCTGTCTCAAACTTTGTGCTTGGCAGAGGTAATAACTGGGCCAACTGACTCAGGGCAGCGTGAGCCAGTTGCTTTCGCTTAATGGATGCCCGAGAGCTGCCCTTGTATAAAGGCGCCTCCTCTCATGGACCGTGCCTACAACAATGGCTACAGTAATGGCAAACAATGCGGATGAACTGGATTGTGAAAACGTGATTGATAAGTAGGTCATGTCTTGTTGTCACCACTTGAGGCATAAACTCAAACAATCCTGGTCAACTGAACCAATCTGGCTCAAAGCTTGCTTAATGTGTGACTGACTGTCCTTAAAGCTTGGACGTAACAAGTAGATCACAGTAGACAATCATATCATGAAACTTTACTGTTTTAAGTTTAGCTTATTAGGATTACACGGGCAGCATGGTGTTACAGGGGTTGGTGCATATGCCTCACAATATGAAGGTCCTGGGTTCGATCCCAGAGTTTGGGGTCTTTCTGTGTGGAGTTTGCATGTTTTCCCTGTGACTGCGTGGGTTCCCTCCGGGTACTACGTCTTCCTCCCACCTACAAAGACATGCACCTGGGGATAGGTTGATTGGCAACACTAAATTGGCCCTGGTGTGTGAATGTGAGTGTGAATGTTGTCTGTCTATCTGTATTGGCCCTGTGAAGAGGTGGTGACTTTTCTAGGGTGATACTTACATAAATATATATTATACCATTACAGAAAAAACACATTCCTTTCATAATTTTTCAAATACAGTACATTAATGCTGTTTTGTTGTAACTGTGCCACGTTTGAGTATGTTACAGTAAATAAAGTGCATCATCAGTCATAATTAAATCTGTTTGAGGGTCTCCCAAAATCTTTACTTCTTGCTCTGGGATCCTCAAAGGAACGGCAACAGAAGCTGAAAGCCTTAAAGTTTCTCCCTTGGGGATTGGGTTGCAGAGGTTCAAATGCATTCAAGCCAAGTCAGAACATCAAAATCTTATTTGAGAATCATGATGTGAGCTCTGTGCAAGGGAAACTATAGCTAGGCCTGGACTGATAACACAATTGGCTGGACGATATATTGTCCAACAAACTATTGCCGATAATCAATATTACTGTTAGCATTAGGAGTACAACCACTATTAGACACTGTTGACAAAGACAGACAATAAAATTTCTCATCGATAAATTATTTGCCAACAATAGTCCTAACATCATCACTTGTGTTATTCTGAAGTTAAGCAAGTCAGAGCGGCCACTCCAACAACATCACTGGCAAAAATATGTAATGTGTGGAAACAGTTCCTCTTATTCTTGTTAAAAACGATATTTTGCTCATTCTGCAAAGCAGATCTCGTTTTTATGACACTGCATCTGTGATACGGGAGCATTTAAAGCGGGAGAAATGTCAGATGTGAAGGATGCAGTCTCAACTCAAGATCACATGGGGCTAGTTATCTTGCTAGATAGCTGACAAATGTGAGACAAAGTTATAACTTTAACTCTCATTTTAACCAAAGCCCGCCCGCTAAACTTTGTCCAAACCCCTTCAAGTACTTTTTAAAGCAACGTAAAGTATGAAGAAAGGCACAATATCAAACGTCAAAACAGGCTCGGGCAATGTGATATGACTGAAAACTAACTGTATCACGATATTATATGTGTTTTATCTATCCACCCATTTTCTACCCCTTGTCCATCTCAGGGTTGCGGGGGTGGCTGCACCCTATCCCATATCGGTCAATATTAGTAATTATTCATATTTTTATGACACATTAACAAGAATAACCAGGAGAAAAATATATTAAATGTAAACATTTTGATTTAAAATATGACTTTCCCACAGCTGTGCTCAAGTGAGCATGGCTAAGTTGGTCCACATTAGTCTGACAACGGTCTGTTTTTTAAAAAAAAAAATCCCGTTTTATCAATTTTTTGTTTCTCTTCTCACTCCATTCAAAGAATAAACCGCGAGACAACAAGATGGCGCAACGAAACATGATAGTGGATACTGTTACCTGATTGGCTGTTAACCAGTCACTCCCACTGATCAATGATCACTTTCTGCGTTCCTCAGTTACCAAAGAGCTAGTGCCTTTGTTTATGCAACCAACCATGCTTAGCAACTTCCAGTTCAAAATATATATATATTTTTTTAAATATCAAATTTTTTATCGAATGTATATTCTATTGATATCGATTATGTGTCAATCCCAAAATGTACTGACATTGTTTTATCGCCCACATACAACATTAAGTACCATTGCGTCGATATAAGATTAAACATAAAATCTACTAGCAAGCTAAAATTTTAGGGAATAATCAATGATACAATACTAGATTACTAAAAATGCCAGGAAGTAATCAAGTATCAATAACATACCAGTGTGCAGCCTTTTAAACATGTTATTACAAAATGCGTGTTTCTTTTTGAGCAAGTTAGAAAGTTTTTGGTGTTTTGTTTATTATTGCTGCTATTTTAACTGCCCGTCTTAACTTTTAAATGAACAAAAGTGTAATAGTTATTTTTGTAACAGCCGAATGAGCAGCATAATTACAGTACAGATAAACATTTATGAATGAAATAGTCATCGATGTTGTTCGTAAGCATATGCCTAAAAATATTGTATCTCAAACTGAATTTAAAAGTTGATGGCTAGATTAAAGCCACTGAATATGTGTACGCTTTATAATCTGATTATTCAACCAATTACTAAGATAGTCCATGAGTCGTCGAGTACCATAATAGTCATTAGTTGCAGCCGGAGTCAGCATTATTTTGAGACCAAATCAAGCACCAATGTAAACGGGATATGCAATACTAAGAATGCAAGTACCCGATAAAAACGCGATAAACTTTTATTTCTAATTTTTAGGACTTGAGCAGAAAAGCTGAGAAACCTTATCGTAATTGTTCCATGCAATAATTTTACCCAACTTCAATTGCATTTTTGAGTCTATTAACATGCACAAAAACTACCAAATATTTGCAAGTACGTCTGGTCTGGCGAAAATGCTTTTATTTTGAGGGCACCAAATATAACATTTCAAAATTGACTCTCTAGCAACCGCTTGAAAAAAATATATCATGACAGGACGCATATAAAAATTTCCATAACCGATACTTGAAAAAAAAAAGGAAGTAGGCCAATTTGATTTCCATCAGCCATTTTCAGGCCAAAAACAAGGGTTGTACTTTAACAAACTTCTCGGAGAGTCTTTGACCACAGGAATTGCGGTTAAAATGACAGATAACTAAACAGATGAGCGATGATACATTACAAAGGAATTTTAGCCACGCTATAAGGTGTGGGTGTGTCATGGCGCCAAACTTTGATCTGATGGTTCGCCACAAAACTTTCAAGATTTATAACTCGGCTCCACAACTTCAGATATTGATCAGAATTGGAACACATGCAATGACACCATAAATTGCTGTATCAGTCAGTACCTAGTCGTATCCATTCATAGTGGGCAGAACCTGGCAGTAAAAACTGCTCTTCGCCATCAACCATCAAACTGTCATCTCTTAAGATGATCAGCTCTCCTTCCAAACTAATATAAAGCTTTTAGGTTGAGGTCTGATCACAACCGAATGTTTGTATCCACATCAATATTACCCTCTTGTGGTGGAAAATCATAACAGCCATATTATATTTCCACATGCTCCGATCATCCTGAGATTTTTGGTCTTGGCATTGGGTAAGATGCAACTGCATAACTGCTGTGGTGCCAGTTTCGCCCATTTGTGGTGTACATTTATAACGGTTATAACATCCTTCTACATGCTCTGATCTAGGGCTGGGCGATATGACCTTTTTTTTGATATCTCGATATTTTTAGGCCATATCGCAATATATGATATATATTAAGATATTTTGCCTTGGCCTTGAATGAACACTTGATACATATAATCACAGCAGTATGATGATTCTATGTGTCTACATTAAAACATTCTTCTTCATACTGCCTTCATATATGCTACTTTTAAACTTTTATGCAAAGAGGGAAATCACAACAAAGTCAATTGACCAAAAGTGTATTTATTACAGTTATTAAGCATTGGCACAAACATTCTTGTCATTTCCAAAACAGAAATTGCAAGATTGTCAGACATTTTAAGTGTCAAATAAAAATGAGCTGCATAATAGGAAATCAAATAGTATTCGTCCTTCACTATGTGGTAGGTTAATACGGACGTTATTAAATTCTCTTCATTCTCTAGCGAGTGACTTTTCAAATGATGCTACATATTAGCAGTAATGCCACTTTATATAGCAACGCTTTTGCCCCATTCTTGGCAAATTACGGCTGTCTGTTCGACATATTCCCACTTGAAGCCGAACCACCGCCAGACGATGGACCCCCTGCTGTTTTTATTGGGAATTAAGTCTTTCTTCATTTTTTACCAGATTTGCACCTTCTTTCTCTCGTATTACGACTCGTACGGCTATGTTAGCATCACAGCTAACGTTAGCTAGTCTGCTACCTCTCTGCTGGGAGAGGGCGTATACTGTACGTATGTGACGTATGACGTGACGTGTGTAAGTTTGTGCGCCTGCTTGTCTGTGAGAAGGAGAGACAGGAAAGAGTGAGAAGAGCCTGTAGTGTAATGCCCGCAGCTAAAAGCAACTGTGTGAGAACGTATACTCGAATATTATGATATAGTCATTTTCTATATCGCACAGTGACAAACCTGCGATATATCGTATGTATCGATATATCGCCCAGCCCTACTCCGATCTTCCTAAAATTTTGACGGTGGGTTGGGCATTGGGAAGTATGTGACTGCATGCATCATGCCTGCTGGCCGACTCACACCCCGAAAAAATAAAATGTACTCTCAATCACTGTTAAAAAAAATGGCTCTTCAATTGATATGAACATCTTGAAGTGCAGTTTAAAAAAAAAAGAAAAATAGGTGGAATGGTTTGTTTTGTTGTTTTTTTAGTTGCTAGCAAATTCTGCATTCTTACTTGTTCATCCGTGTTGATGGGCTCATCCAGCTCATTCGGTTTAAAGCCGAAATGGTAAATGCTACTTTGCAATCATCTTTTGTCCCCCATTTTTTCATTGCAGTGCTTCTCACTAGCGAGTCATGACTAGCGAGGCTCTGCCATGCATCATGTGTGTGTAAAGCTAGCAGTCCTACCTCCACCCACAGAGAAAAAGATTGTGGATGACTGACAAGAGGGCTCACTCTGTTCTGTTAATTCTGCTCCTGACTAAAAGTGCTCAGGTCCTCAGAACGATGCACAGAGTGAACTCTCTTGCACCCATGTTTGAAAGTGAGGGACAAAGAAAACCAGCACAAGTTGAAGGGTTAATTTTAATTTATTGTTCAAATAAATTATTTATTGACTATCGGCCCAGCCCTACCAATAACAATGTTGATGTAAAGCAGTGCTTCAATTATTTTCTGCTACGTCGCCCTTAAAAAATTTAAATTCTTTTGCAACCCCCCCAATGCTCCACCGTGACTATAAATAGTATAATTTGTCTATGAAATTGTTGTAACCTCTGCATAACATTGTAAGTTTATTAAAATTAAAGGAAACAACATACATGCCTTTCCACGTCTCCCACCGTGATTACAGTGAAGCCAAGTGCTACATACGATTCGTCGTATTCTAATAGGAAAAAAAAGCATGTTCATCGAGGTCACACGCCCCCCCTCACCCCGGGTATCCCCTCCCCAGGTGATGGAGGTTTGCATGCTCAATTTTTGTGCAATGGAATGGTTGAAACAATTCAACGGCTCATGGAACCATCTGTTCGTTTGGACAGGGTGTGTTTTAGCCACAAAAATGACACATGCAGCTTTGGAACCACGGTGACAGACCACAGGAAGCTACTCTACAGCCTGGTAATGCTGACAGGGCGTCAACAGCTTGTGCCAAGTCAAGCAGGAGGCTGTGAGGTGATCCGGAGCCCACTCATCAGCTCATAGGGAACTGATGAGCAACCTGGGGTTAAGCATGTTGAGAAAATAACAGAAAAAGCCAGATCCAGCCAAAGGAAATCCACCCCAGTAACTCTAACCACCCCGTAGCACAAGCCTGCTATCTTCCAGCACTTGACCCCCATGGGGCTGCAGCTTTCCCCAATGCTCCTGAAACGGTGCCAGCTACAATACATAAATGGCTGTCAGCTATCACACATGCAGAAAGAGGACACTGTGAGGGAGGGTGGCACAATGCATCCATGCAGGCATGATCCAAAAATAGAAAAGCCATTAAGGATATGTGCCATTAGCAGACTTCAACAATAAAACCAACTGAGGTACTTTCATGGTTCAAAAAGCACGGACACATACGAGGCAATAATTGGAGTACACAACTACTACACCACTTTACAGCACATTTACAAAAAAGCATGCGTTATCTTGGCCTAGCGTAAAATACTCTTTGCAGTTTTATAGCGACTTTTGCTAAAATGAAAACAGGGGGCCCTGTGTGTTTCATATGACAGTCAAATATGTTACATTTTAATTACAAAAACTGTCATTTTGGCTAAAGAGTAAGGCTTTGAATCTTTGGGCACTACACGATTCGACCGATTCTTGAGGGTAGCGTTTTTTGATTCTTGACCAATAGTTTTTTAATAACATAGGGTGCCGGTTCTATGATTAACTACCTTCCTCCATAAAATAGACAAACAGCTCTGTTAAATGTCAATGTTACTTAAAAGAAAACAGTTTTTTATTTAATAAAATTCTACTCAAACATTTAATAATGTCAAACACAAATAAGGCAGCACTTCTCTTTTCTTAAGTATATCTGTACAGCAGATATGGGCATCTCTATCAAGAATATGATTTACCTGTGTGCCTGGACAGGACAAATTAATAAAACATTTTATTTCATCAATCTTTTTTTGACACCCATACAAAATAGTCTCAAATTTATTGTCACCGCCTTGACCTGCAATCACCACACGATGGACCTTGGCACCATAGTATATGTACCATGTGAAAGCACTTTTTTAACAGTACAACATAATTTTTGCTATCATATTAAATTGGCCCGAGTGTGTGAATGTGAGTGTGAATGTTGTTTGTCTATCTTTGTTGGCCCTGCGATGAGATGGCAACTTGTCCAGGGTGTACACCGCCTTCCACCCGATTGTAGCTGCGAAAGGCTCCAGCGCCCACTGCGATCCCGAAAGGGAATAAACGGTAGAACATGGATGGGTATTTGTACGTATCACATTTAGTGATGTTTTTCTGTAATTACTGTGTTTTGTTGTTGTTGTCTCTGTCTTATTCCCCTGTTGTCCTCACTATTTCCCCCTTTGTATTATTTTTTTTCTTCTTTTATACCCCCTCCTACTCCAGACTGTCTGTGCCAAACATTAAATACATCAATTTAATAAAGTCAAATACAAACAAGGTTACAAGAAAAGTATCCAAAACTTCTCTTTTACACAGCAATTCTGTACAGCACATATGGGCATCTACATCAACAATATGATTTGTCTGAGTCGTTGGACCGGACATGAAAAAAATTAAAATACAATTAAAAAAAACAGTATAACAGTGCAGACTGTTGTAGAAGGTGATCACAGCGACAGATTGTGGGCGTAATTACGACTGTTACGTCACTCAAAATGAAAGCATTTTTTAAAAGTGAATGAGAAGCGAAAGAGAGGAACACGGCTTTCTCCAAAGTAAGAAAAGTTAATGCAGCAAACCAACATTTAAAAGTGAACGGACAAATATATGTTTATTCTTCTACAATGTAGTTTCAAACCCTTTGTCTCGTATGCTGAGAAATTTAAGTGGTGATCAAAAGTTAAAAACATAGACTTAAGACATAAAATACGACAACAAAAACAGAGTCAGTGAAGTAAAAGAAACCCAAAACAAGAAAAAAATTGGGTCTTCTAACGGTGTGTCTAATTTGTTTTAGTTATTAAAAATAACTTGGTTTAAAAGATTCAGTGTGCATAAGTACTTTTTGAGCACATTTAACAATACCACGATAATAATGATAACCGTGAAAATTTTGGTCACAATAACCTCGCCTTTGGTGATGTATCGAAACGATTGAGTTTTTTGTTGCATACGATTTAAACAATTCAAAAAAATATTTTTTTCTCCTCAGTAGTTTCCGTAGCTTGCGTTCCCTTGCTTCCTTGGCGGCACACATAGCAAAACATAGCAAATGCTAACGAGAGCAAGACGTTTGTTCCAAGGAAAAGTGCTGTCAGTACTTTGGTTTTGCAGCAATAGGTGTAGAACATACACTGCTCGGTGCAAAGTTTCATTCAAAAAGGCAGCAGAGCCACAAACTTATTTCAGCATTTGAAACCGAAGCCTCCAGCCGAGTGTGGGAAATGCAACTCTTTACGAGGTTACAACAAACACTCTACAGCAGTGGTCCCCAACCATTGGGCCGCGGACCGGTACCGATTGGTACCGGGCCTCACAAAAAATAAAAAAAACAAAAAAAATGTTTTTAAATGATCAAATCAACATAAAAAATACAATATATACATTATATATCAATACAGTCTGCAGGGATACAGTCCGTAAGCACACATGATTGTATTTCATTATGAAAAAGAAAATGAAAAAAAAAAAACCCGGTCCGTGGGACAAATTTTCATGCGGTGACCGGTCCACAGCTACAAAAAGGTTGGGGAACACTGCTCTACAGGCTAAAAATCACCCTACTATGGTGGAATCATTTACACAAGGTATGCATGATGACACCATGTATGATGAGACAGAAGCACAATGCGTAGACTGAACACTAAAGTGGTTGCTCTGCACACCGCCAAGATGTGTGAAGGAAAAGGCTGCGTTTTCTTTATCCACTTACTGAAACAAACTTTAGTCCTCTCAATATTTTACTTCATTATTTATTTGGATACAATAAAGTTAAAGATAAAGTACCAATGATTGTCACACACACACTAGGTGAGGTGAAATTTGGCCTCTGCATTTGACCCATCCCATTGATTACCCCCTGGGAGGTGAGAAAGCGGTGGACAGCAGCAGTGCCGCGCCCAAGAATCATTTTTGTTGATTTAACCCCCAAATCCAACCCTATACAATGCATAATATGACACTTTATTTACAGAAGTACGCTATTCCAGGCAGATGTTTTAAGTTTGGGCTTCACGGTGGGAGAGGGGTTAGTGCGTCTGCCTCACAATACGAAGGTCCTAAGTAGTCAGGGTTCAATCCCGGGCTCGGGATCTTTCTGTGCGGAGTTTGCATGTCCTCCCTGTGAATGCGTGGGTTCCCTCTGCGTACTCCAGCTTCCTCCCACTTCCAATTTAGTGTTGATTGGCAACACTAAATTGGCCCTAGTGTGTGAATGTCAGTGTGAATATTGTCTGTCTATCTGTGTTGGCCCTGCGGTTAGGTGGCGACTTGTCCAGGGTGTACACCCCTTCCGCCCGATTGTAGCTGAGATAGGCACCAGCGCCCCCCGCGATCCCAAAGGGGAATAAGCGGTAGAAAATGGTTGGATGTTTGAAGTTTACACTTTATTGATCTCAATGTTGGAAATTATTATTTGCAAGCAATGTACAATCCTACATTTTTTTAACAGAATTATTGTATTCAAGCTGAAGTATTTATTTTCAAGGGAAGTTTTCAATTTAATTTATGCAAAATTATCCAATACAAGTTCAATTCATATCTGGTTTAAAAAGAACAATATTATACAAATTAGAATGTTGCTAAGCGTAAGGTCCAGTGTGTGCAGTGTCATATCAATATAATAGTTTTTTATCAAATAAAATAAAAATCGTCTTTTGAAATATCTCTGCCATTTGAATTCAATGGTTTCTTTAAAGTAGGGTGGGGAAGTAGTCCTGGGCTGTAACACCCAGGACTACAATAACACTACAAATGAATATTTAATTGCGTTACATCCCTTTCACATTGCCTTAACAAAAAACAGATGCATTGATGCCACATAGGGCTCCAAATTTTGCAGTTTCAATATATCGCAGATTTTTTGTTTTTTGCCTTTTAAAGTACATTCTATGTATTCTGGGCCTAAATTAAGCATTTTCAAGCATTAAATGGCTAAATGAACTGAAAATATCAACATTACAGTAAACACAGCACGCAGTTCAGTACCTGGCCCAACCGTTGTCAGGCCGCGTTACTATAGGGCGTGTAAGTGTGACGTAGTAAACACAATGAATTGTGGGCCTTGCGGGCATCTGAATAGCTTATTTACACGACCAAATGCAAATGTTTGTGCTAAAGTTGGGTTCTTTTCTTTGAATAGTTCAAAACCTCGTGCAAATGTGCAGCATCATTAACTTCCACAATTGTTATGATTGGTTAAAAAAACAACATCTATTTAGTGAGATTTTTCCTCATTTCCAGCGTGAAAGTAAAGCCAAGGAACTCGGGTTAGTGAGCTAATAAAGAGACAGCGAATAGCTTGAACATCATCTGCTAGACGATCAAACGTCACCTATGCCATCACCTGGTGCACATTGGTGTGTTCAGGGCATTTTTAGTTTAAATCAAAGCATGTTTTATTCTGTTTCACACGGAGGCTGTTAACGTTAGTCAAGCTAGCTGCTTGCTGCAAACAATATACAGTATGTTTTTAAAAAGCATGTCTGTTGACTTTCGGAACAGTAGCACAGTGATCAATGTGTTTAAAAGCAATAATGGTCTTATTTTTTTCCAGAGAAACATGCTTATGAAACGAGGCTTGGCACCCTCACTCCATTTCTAACGCATAAGAAATGAAAGCTGTAGATTACGCGCAATTTGAACGGAGGACGATGAACCTTAACAGACGTTGCATTCGGAAATTCTTAACCGGTATAAAAACTGACTACGCCGATGAGACATTTTGCCAAGTTTGCATTGGACAATGGCGGCAACTTACTTAAGTCTCTTGGTCATTGGTTTGCTTGTATGGATCAATTCCACCAATTTTACTTTTTTTTTTTTGTGTTAGCAAGCCTTTGCAAAAGGGTACAAATAGTATCTGGAACCAGACTTGGTACGAACCTTTGATTCCTTTTATTTAGTGCAATTAATTTTATTCCAGTTTGTTGCTCTTCCTCACATTACCGTGCATACAGTAAAGCAAAACAAAAGCTTTGGTCAGGAAAAATGGCTATGACGGCCTCACAGTGCGTCGCAAATTAATGTGCCTATATTGAATATCAAACTAGTGTAAAGATGATTACGTGGGTGTCGTTATTAATGTCTAGATGACGTCATATATTTAGAAGGCCATAAATCTTTTTTTCATGCACTCGCTATGATAATACTTAATTTATAATTCCTACTTTGCGAATATTCATTTACCACAGTCTGGCCCGAAACCAATCAATTACAAATAGACGAAATAGATATTCCAAGGGTAAAAGAAAACACATTTATTTTTTAATTTAATAATAGATGATAAAATTAATTGGAAATCCCATGTAAAAAAATACAACATAAAGTAGCAAGAAACACATCAATAATGAATAAAGCTAAACATGTTCTAGACCCTGCGATGAGGTGGCGACTTGTCCAGGGTGTACCCCGCCTTCCGCCCGATTGTAGCTGAGATAGGCGCCAGCGCCCCCCGCAACCCCAAAAGGGAATAAGCGGTAGAAAATGGATTGATGGATGGATGTTCTAGACCAAAAATCACTTCATATTCTTTACTGTTTGCTAGTGTTACCACATCTGACTTACTGAGTAGAAATATGGGGAAACAACTACAAATGTGTGCTTCATTCACTAACTGTGTTATAAAAAAGATCAATTGGAATAATACATAATGTTGGAAATAGAGAACATACAAACCCAATAATTTCGCCACACCTAGTGTGTGTGTGTGTGTGACAACCATTGGTACTTTAACTTAACTTTATTGAATCACAAATATTGAAATTCAATGATTTGGTGCGTTTGCAAATCGCTTACATTTTGTATAAAGCAAACTATAACCTGCTACCCAAGAATATACAACAATTTTTCTCAACAAAAGAGGAGAAAAATAAGCTCAGAGGAAAATCTAATTTAAAACATTTGTATGCTTGTACAACACTTAAAACCTTGAGCATATCTGCATGTGGAATTAAATTATGGAATGGATTCACCAAAAAAATCAAACAAAGCAGCAATATGATTCAGTTTAAGAGACTGTTCAAACAACAAGTGTGCACAGAGTACACAAAACAAGAAGTATGATGAACATTTTGCGATGAGGTGACGACTTGTCCAAGGTGTACACCGCCTTCCGCCTGATCGTAGCTGAGATAGGCTCCAGCGCCCCCCGCAACCCCTGAGGGAATAAGCGGTAGAAAATGGATGGATGCATAGATTTTGAAGCCCTTTTTTTCTTTATTGAAAGAAATATTATTTATGCATTTAATATTTATTTGCTTACTATGGTATATTATTTATTTATTTGTTCACTGTTGTGTTACAGAGAACAAAGAAATAGGGATAGAATTGCTATGGTATGAAAAGGGGTAGGATTAAATAAGCTCTTCTTCATACTCCTTTTCGGACGTACTGTAATGAAACAACTGGAAATGTGTGATGCATTACATTTAATCGTATGCATGTTCCAAACAAACTGAACTGAACTAACAGTGGTAAACGGGAAATTACTGTAAACACTAGAGATGTCCGATAATATCGGCAATCCGATATTATCGGCCGATAAATGTTAAAATGTAATATCGGAAATTATCGGTATCGGTTTCAAAAAGTAACATTTATGACTTTTTAAACGCCGCTGTACGGAGTGGTACACAGATATAGGGAGAAGTACAGAGCGCCAATAAACCTTAAAAGCACTGCCTTTGCGAGTCGGCTCAATCACTTAGTATCTACGGCTTTTTAAACACACAAATGAATGCAAAGCATACTTGGTCAACAACCATAAAGGTTACACTGAGGGTGGCCGTATAAACAATTTCAAAACTGATACAAATATGCGCCACACTGTGAACCTACACCAATCAAGAATGACAAACACATTTCGGAAGAATATCAGCACCGTAACACAACAGAACAAATACCCAAAATCTATTTCAGCACTAACTCTTCGGGGAAGCTACAATATACAACCCCACCCCAAATTCCAAGCTGCTGTTTTGAGGCATGTTGAAAAAAAATGCACTTTGTGACTTCAATAATAAATATGGCAGTGCCCTGTTGGCATTTTTTTCCATAACTTGAGTTGAATTATTTTGGAAAACCTTGTTACATTGTTTAATGCATCCAGCGGGGCATCCCAACAAAATGAGGCATAATAATGTGTTAAAGGCCTACTGAAATTAGATTTTCTTATTTAACCGGGAATAGCAGGTCCAGTCTATGTGTCATACTTGATCATTTCGCGATATTGCCATATTTTTGCTGAAATTATTTAGTAGAGAACATCGACGATAAATTTTGCAACTTTTGGTCGCTAATAGAAAAGCCCTGCCTTTACTGGAAGTATGTGCAAGTGACGTTACAAGTTGCAGGGCTCCACACATATTCACATTGTTTATAATGGGAGCCACCAGCAGTAAGAGCAATTCCGACCCAGAAAGCGACAATTTCCCCATTAATTTGAGCGAGGATGAAAGATTCGTGAATTAGGATATTGATAGTGAAGGACTAGAAAAAAAACAAAAAACGACGGCTCCGGGCGGCGGCAGTGTGAGCGTTTCAGATGTAATTAGACACATTTACTAGGATCATTTTGGAAGATCCCTTATCTGCTTATTGTTTTAATAGTGTTTTAGTGAGATTCTAAAGACATACCTTTAGGTCGGATGGCTGCGGTGAACACGCAGTGTCTCAGATAAGCCGAGGAGTCAAGCTCACAGCTGCCTTTTTTGACAGCTACTGCAGGAGGAAGTCCCATAATCCACTGATTTCTCCAGTAAGACTTAATATCACAATTTTCCCATCCAAAGACATGCTGGTTAACGTAGAGAAGACATGTTCGCTTGACCGCTCTGCTTCACAACAAACAAAGAAACACCGGCTGTGTCTCGGTGCTAAAGACAGCTGCAATCCACCGCTTTCCACCAACAGCATTGTTCTTTATGGTCTCCATTATTATATGGACAAATTGCAAAAGATTCAGCAACACAGATGTCCAAAATACTGTGTAATTACGGCATGAACAGAGACGACTTTTAGACGTGTTCGGTGCTGCCATATGTCCCCTCAAACACGTGACGTCACGCGTACGCGTCATCATTCTGCGACGTTTTCAACAAGAAACTCGCGGGAAATTTAAAATTGCAATTTAGTAAACTAAAAAGGCCGTATTGGCATGTGTCGCAATGTTAATATTTCATCATTGATATATAAACTACCAGACTGCGTGGTCGGTAGTAGTGGGTTTCAGTAGGCCTTTAATTCCACGAATGTATATAGCGGTATCGATTGATCTCGGAATCGGTAATTAAGAGTTGGACAATATCGGAATATCGGCAAGTAAGCCATTATTGGACATATCTCGTACATACTGTACAACCAAATTATGCTTTTTCTTAGTTTTTTTCGAACATGAATATTTACAACGCAATACAACACAAAGAGGCTGAAACGTGGTTTAAAAAAAATCCTAGACGCATCCTGGAAAAGCCTGTGTAGTAAGTCATGGGTTGTCTTATATTCGGGGCAATACCTTATTACAGTGGTTCTCAAATGGGGGTACGCGTGCGCGTGAGATTTTTTAAAAAGATTCTAAAAATAGCAACAATTCAAAAATAGTTTATAGATATATTTATTGAATAATACTTCAACAAAATATTCAGTGTTGACAGCTATATTTTTTGTGGACATGTTCCATAAATATTGATGTTAAAGATTTCTTTTTTTGTGAAGAAATGTTTAGAATTAAGTTCAAGAATCCAGATGGATCTCTATTACAATCCTTAAAGAGGGCACTTTAAGTTGATGATTGCTTCTATGCGTAGAAATCTTTATATCTAATTGAATAACTTGTTTATTTTTTCATCAAGTTTCTGGTTATTTTTACATCTTTTTTTCCAAATAGTTCAAGAAAGACCACTACAAATGAGCAATATTTTGCACTGTTATACAATTTAATAAATCAGAAACTGAAGACATAGTGCTGTATTTTACTTCTTTATCTCTTTTTTTCAACCAAAAATTATTTGCTCTGATTAGGAGGTACTTGAATTAAAAAAATGTTCACAATGTTTACAAAAAAGGTTGAGAACCACTGCCTTATTAAACTTAAAGTATATAATCTGTAAAACGAATTACCAGCATAATGTGAGTAATTCCGTTAATGTCAACTTGTGTGTCGAGTGGGAAGGCAATTTAGAGCAAGAAAAAGGGACTTTAAAAGGAGTTAAAAAGAGAACTGCAGAGAATGGTTCTGGCATGGCAGGACGTTCAAACTGAAGCAGCGCTGCCGCCGCTAGCGAGCTCTAAACATTCCTTCCATTTTCGTCACCATTTTCAACCTTTATTTTTTTTTCCACGGAAGACAAGCGTGGACAAAGCCGGGGACAAACGGTTCGTGTATTTCGACGAGGCTAAAGGTGTGATAGAATCCCACGACGTACGCACGTTACCCCGCAGCAAAGTCGCCCAAGCTAACCAGCCGCCGAGCTAGCTGGCTAGCATACCGGAGACAAAAGCCTTGAATGAAGAAGTTCCTCCGGGGGCCAAACAGCGTTCAGGTGCCGCCGCTTGGTTGCGGACGTAAACACCGGAAGCGATAAAAGACTTCCAACACCCCACCCCGTCGGTAATTATAGAGAGGAACGAAAAAGTTGAGCTTACCCCTCCTGGTCCAGCTTTTTTTTCTTGTGCGCTGTGTTTGAATGGAGTGTTGATGTCGACAGGCGTCTTATTCCGGGGTCACATCCCTCCTGGCGGCGCGCAGTGGCTCGTCGCAGCGGTCCTGCTGCTTCTGCGATGCTGCTCTCGGCCACCGGAGGCGCTGTGCGGACAGCCCTGCCCACGCCACACGCGCACCCCCCCCGGTAGGACAGAAGGCTATAAATAAACCCCCTTTCAACATCCATTTTCTACCGCTTATTCCCCTTTGGGGTCGCAGGTGGCGCTGGCGCCTATCCCAGCTACATTCGGGCGGAAGGCGGCGTACACCCTGGACAAGTCGCCACTTTATTGCAGGGCCAACACAGATAGACAGACAACATTCACTCTCACTTTCACACACTAGGGCCAATTCAACACACAACCTAAAAAAAATATGAAATAAATACCCACATTGTGCCAGACGGACATGTGTTTTTGTTATTCAATGTGGATAGGCCAGTGTTTTTCAACCACTGTGCCGCGGCACACTCGTGCAGTGTTTTTCAACCTATTTTATGCCACATCAATGTGGAATGCACTCCCAACAGGTATAAAAGTAAGTGCATCTCCATATTCCTTCAAAACCGCTCTAAAAAAACACCTCCAGGCAACTTCAACCCTTTACTAATACCTCCTCCATTCACATTCCATCTCCCCGGATTACAAATACCGTATTTTTCGGAGTATAAATCGCTCCGGAGTATAAGTCGCACCTGCCGAAAATGCATAATAAAGAAGGGAAAAAAAACACATATAAGTCGCACTGAAGTATAAGTCGCATTTTCGGGGGAAATTTGTTTGATAAAACCCAACACCAAGAATAGACATTTGAAAGGCAACAACAGGCTGAATAAGTGTACGTTATATGAGGCATAAATAACCAACTGAGAAAGTGCCTGGCCAGCGCTACCTGCAACCCCAAAAGGGAATAAGCGGTAGAAAATGGATGGAAGGTGCCTGGTATGTTAACGTAACATATTATGGTAAAAGTCATTCAAATAATTAAAACATACAGAACATGCTATAGATTTACCAAACAATCTGTCACTCCTAATCGATAAATCCCATGAAATATTATACGTCTAGTCTCTTACGTGAATGAGTTAAATAATATTATTTGATATTTTACGGTAATGTGTTAATAATTTCACACGTAAGTCGCTCCTGAGTATAAGTCGCACCCAGGGGCGTCACTAGACCTAATACTGTACTGGGGCACAAATAATTCATGTGAGCGTGCAAAGCGCGCAAGCAAAAACATTTTTAGCACTTATTTATCATATAAAATACATAAATAGTGCTTTAAACTATGAAATCATATCAGATTATGTTGTATGGATCTTTGATTAACCACCTGAAATTAACTAATGCCTTTGACCTACTTGTGCACTTTTTTTTACTCCAGACTTCTAAACTGTTACTGGTAAAAGCAAAAAGAAAGAGCAATGAATCTTTTTGAAATATTTATTGCAGTAATTATCTGCAAATTTAACATCTACCAATGTAAAACAAAAAATAAAGCACCCCTACATCTCTGGGTTCTTTTATATTATTTAATTTCCATTTATGGCTATGTGGCTAATCCTATTTCAGATACACAAAACTATAAAATATACACAAAACAATAAAGCCACAGTAGTAGAATAAATGAACAACTGTTGTGTGTCTGTTCAGGGAATCATTTTCTGAGAAGTAAACTGTAACGTATCGTTTTCATTTTTGCAAAGTGGTCAATCACTCTGGACAGACATGGAAATATTACAGTAACTGTTATACAGTTGACCAGTGGTTCCCAACTGCTGGGTCGTGACACAAAAGTGGATTGTGTGTCATTTTCAGTCAGATGTGTGCATGAAAAAAAAAAAGTTTAGGGAGAAAAAAATCAAATTGTGGCAACAAAACCAGATATTTTTAGCCATTTTTCTAATGACTATTAGTGAGTATTTTAGCAAAAGGCAAACCGACTAACAAGTTTAAGGGGGACTCAGGACAGACATGGAAATATATTTTTAAAAGATCTAAATGGGGTAACAAAACCCGATATTTTCAGCCATCTTTCTGAAAACAAATACAGAAATGTTACTATTTTTTCTGGAAACAAAACCAGATGCTTTAGCTGTTGCCTTTTTTCTGGTGACAAAACAAGATTATTTTAGTCAAAGTCACACCGATTAACAAGACAAGTCTACTGTGCTATTTTTCTGTAAAATAAACTTGAATGATTTAAAAATGTGGTTCACGACTTGATGAAATGGAAAAATGTTTTTCTTCTTGAAGATAAACCATTTGAGAAGCACTCAACTCACACATGCTTACTCCAAATCATCATTGATGCAGAACCAGCAGACAATAACCAACATTATGTTTCATGTTCATTGGAAATTCCCCCGACAGCTCGTAAAGCAAATAAATATGTTTGTCTTGATACAAGGAATAACGTTAGCTAATTTAGCATCAACTTAAGACAATGATGTTGCCTAGCTACCTAGGACTTCACTTGCATCTCTCATTCCTCGCTTCTTCTTCCCTGCTGCGGGCGAATAACTTTCTGATATCCATCTAGGAGTTACAGTTTGAGTCAAATCAAAATCAAAATAATATAATAAACAAATTGTTGTTGGCTAATGTTACCTACCTCAGCAGTGATTCGCATCCCCCTTCGCAACCCCCCCCCCTCTCTCTCTCTCTCAACCGAAGTCTCGATCCACACGTGAATAAATTACCATATTAATTAGCCATGTGGTCATTGTTACGAGGAGTGAAAACAGTAGCAATCAATTACCATACTAAGAAGTATGTGCGCTGTTGTCTATGTTATGTAGATTTAAAACTCTGAAGTGTTTTTTTTCTAGGTAAAATTTTTACTGGAGTACTGCAGATCAACACTGGGGCATGTGCCCCAGTCAAATCTGTCTGGCGACGCCACTGGTCGCACCCCCGGCCAAACTATGAAAAAAACTGCGATGTATAGTCCGAAAAATACGGTAACCTAATGCAGTGGTTCTTAACCTTGTTGGAGGTATCGAACCCCACCAGTTTCATATGCGTATTCACCGAACCCTTCTTTAGTGAAAAATAGTGTTTGTTTGTTTTTGTTTTTCAAATTCAAGACAAAGTTAGATGTTTTTGGTAACACTTTAGAATGGGGAACACATTATAAATAACAAAGACTTAATTTAGACTTATTTGGACAGTAGTGGAACATATTCTAAGTAATAAAGACTTATTTTAGAGTTATTTGGTTAGGGTTAGTGTCAGGGTTAGAGGGTTAGGGTTCTAATAAGGCCACGCCGAATAAGGCATTAATTAGTACTTAATGACTAGTTAAGAGCCAATATGTTGCTAATTTGCATGTTAATAAGCAACTAATAAATGGTGAATATGTCAACCATACTAAAGTGTTACCATTTTTTTTTTTTTAATAGTGCACAAAATCAACCGTGCATGAATATCACCTTGTTCAAAGAACTAAACTAAGACTCACAACAAATTACACACCTGCAAATCAGTCAGCTGTTGCCGTATCTGTAATATGCCAACAGGGAGAAGTTTGTATTTACAAGAAGTGTGTTTTGACCTCGGCCGAACCCCTGAGGTCGACTCACCGAACCCCTAGGGTTCGATCGAACCCAGGTTAAGAACCACTGACCTAATGTAAATAATCAAATGTACTTCTAATGTATATACTTGTTCTTATGCTATCTGAACTCACTATGTTCTCTGCTCGCTGTACATATCCTACTAAGTAAGACCTACACTATTTCAATGTCCATTTCTCTGTTGATGCAATTGTTGATGACTGAAGTACTGAAATCAACCAAAGCTCCTCATCCCACCCCCCGGATTGTGAATAATGTAAATAAATATGAAACTGGTGGGATTCGATACCTCCAACAAGGTTAAGAACCACTGCATTAGGTTACTGTATTTTTCGGACTATAAGTCACAGTTTTTTTCATAGTTTGGCCGGGGGTGCGACTTATACTCAGGAGCGATTTATGTGTGAAATTATTAACACAATACCATAAAATATCAAATAATATTATTTAGCTCATTCATGTAAGAGACTAGACGTATAATATTTCAAGGGATTTATCGATTAGGAGTGACAGATTGTTTGGTAAACATATAGCATGTTCTATATCTTTTAGTTATTTGAATGACTTTTACCATAATATGTTACGTTAACATAACAGGCACCTTCTCAGTTGGTTATTTATGCGTCATATAACGTACACTTATTCAGCCTGTTGTTCACTATTCTGTATTTATTTTAAATTGCCTATTCTTGCTGTTGGGTTTTATCAAATAAATTTCCCCCAAAAATGTGACTTATACTTCAGTGCGACTTATATATGTTTTTTTTCCTTCTTTATTATGCATTTTCGGCAGGTGCGACTTATACTCCGGCGCGACATATACTCCGAAAAATACGGTATTTGTAATCCGGGTAGATGGGATGTGAATGGAGGAGGGTATTAGTAAAGGGTTGAAGTTGCCTGGAGGTGTTGTTTTAGACCGGTTTTGAAGGAATATAGAGTTGCACTTATATACCAAAAAGTTTATTTTGGTTTCATCTGACCACATGACATTCGCCCAATCCTCTGCTGTATCATTCATGTATCCTTTTTGGTATAAAGTCAACTCGTCGTGTTTGGAGGAAGAAGAATACTGAGTTGCATCCCAAGAACACCATACCTACTGTGAAGCATGGGGGTGGAAACATCATGCCTTGGGGCTGTTTTTCTGCTAAGTGAACAGGACGATTGATCCGTGTTAAAGAAAGAATGAATGGGGCCATGTATCGTGAGATTTTGAGCCAAAACCTCCTTCCATCAATGAGAGCTTTGAATGGTTGACCAAATACTTATTTTCCACCATAATTTACAAATAAATTCTTTAAAATTCCTACAATGTGAATTCCTGGATTTTTTTTCACATTCTGTCACTCACAGTTGAAGTGTACCTATGATGAAAATTACAGACCTCTGTCATCATTTTAAGTGGGAGAACTTGCACAGGCGGTGGCTGACTAACTACTTTTTTGCCCCACTGTACATCAACTTTATGATTTGCCTGAGAAACTGGACAGGACACACACAAAAAAACAGTGAACAAATATGAATATACATGTATAATAGCTTTGTTACACAATTTGCATAGGAAACTCTTTTTCATTACTATAATTTTAACTAACAGATTGATTGATAACTTGGTTGCAGGATCAGAATCAGATAATATTAAAGTGAACAACACTTACACTTGTCAAAATTTAAAGAATACATGCATTTATTCATAGAGTGCTGTATTATTTCCAGCCTTTTTTTGCAGGCCACGTGAATTAATGTGGCATAACAAATAAAATGATGCAGCAGGGCCACCTAAAACGACGTGGCCAAATTTGGCCAACGGTCCCTTTAGTTTTACACCCGTGTAATGCAGATATCTAGAAAAAAAACATTTTAGTGGAATGGGAAGACTATCACTGGCAATTATGCTGAAAAACAATGACGGCACACTTAAGGTTTTGTTCTTCTTAACGGACATCCACAGTAGATCACTTGCCAAACTGCCAGAGCAACATAATTGTTGTCATTTAAAGTGAATAGGCTTTGGTATGATCCCTGCTTGCGGTCACAATTATTCTCCATAATGCTAAATACATGGGTTGTACTTGTATAGCGCTTTTCTACCTTCAAGGTACTCAAAGCGCTTTGACATTACTTCCACATTTACCCATTCACACACACATTCACACACTGATGGAGGGAGCTGCCATGCAAGGCGCCAACCAGCACCCATCAGGAGCAAGGGTGAAGTGTCTTGCTCAGGACACAACGGACGTGACGAGGTTGGTACTAGGTAGGATTTGAACCAGGGACCCTCGGGTTGCGCACGGCCACTCTCCCACTGCGCCACGCCGTCCCAATGCTGCATTAAAAAACACAAAATTAAATGGGTGCTTCATTTTTAGAGGAACAAGGAAGTCATTAATGGTAATTCTGCTGAAAAAACACATTTAAGACGGTGTTCATTTTGCATATTAAGAATGAACATTCATTCATTTTCTGTAGCGCCTGTCCTCATTAGCACAGGTAAGCTTACAAACACAGCAGTTTTACATCGGTTCAATTTTTATAATTTTTTTGTTCAAGCCCCGAGAACTGGGATTCTCAAGCTGTGGTACGTATGGGTAACCCGACTCTCGCCGGATCCTTGTAGTTCGCTGAGCTCCACACAAAGATCTGGGCTCGAGGGCATTGCAAACTCCTTCAAGATAGCAAAAAATAATGAAAAAAATAAGGATCACCGGGCGGGATTTCATAGATGTGACGTAGCGCTAGAAATGTGCGATATTATCGGCCGATAAATGCTTAAAATGTGATATCAGAAATTATCGGTATCGGTTTTAAAAAGTAAAATTAATGACTCTTTAAAACGCCGCTATACGTATCTGGTAAAACACGGTCGTAGGGAGCAGTATAGAGCAGTTGTGTCTCCCAGTTAGCAGCCCCTCTCCTCTCCCCTGTCCCGTCTCCCACACACAACACAGGAGTTGACGACTGCAGCATGAGAGGTTTACTGGCGACGCTTGATGACTTCATCAAACCGTCGCGAGCATAGCATAAAAACAACAAGTGTGTTGTTGCCGGTGCTGTAGCCGTGGCTACCAAGCAAGCTCGCTAGGTGACTGACTAACGACACCATGTCTATGGTTTGGGATTATTTAAAAGTGTCTCTGGCGGATAAAAAACTGGCAATTTGCAATGACTGCAAAAAGTTGGTTATGCGAGGAGGAACCAAGACGTCTTCCTTTAATACGAGCAATTATATCTCCCACCTCTTCAAGAATCATAAGGAGATAAACTATGAATACAAGCGGAAGATGGATGTGAGCCCAGTTTATGATTCCCTGTTATACAGTATGCCAGGTAGTCTTGCACTAAATGAGGACTATGTTATTGTTTACTTTATTACTCTAGTATACTCTGGACTGAAGCTGTGTGCCTTCATTGTTTTTGTAGATGTTGTTTTAAGGCATGTTTAAAAAAATAAAAAATAATACTGCACTTTGTATGTATAGAATTTCCCATAGTTGTAGTGGGTATCAGGATTATCTCAGGGATAGCATGTCCCAAATTCCAAGCTGCTGTTTTGACGCATGTTAAAAAAAATAATGCCCTTTGTGACTTCAATAATAAATAGGGCAGTGCCATGTTGGCATTTTTTTCCATAACTTGAGTTGATTTATTTTGGAAAACCTTGTTACATTGTTTAATGCATCCAGCGGGGCATCACAACAACATTAGGCATAATAATGTGTTGATATCGGAATCGGTAAATAAGAATTGGACAATATCGGAATATCGGATATAGGCAAAAAAGCCATTATTAGACATCTCTACGTAGCGCCTATCATAACTTGGACTATGGTGCAATTTCCTGCATGGATTGTTTTCCCAAGGTGCAAAAGAACTGGACCGGCCATGGCGTGAAGGTGAATACATGATTTAATTATTGGACTATAAAACGTGCAAACAAAAGGCGCTCGCAGCGGATGTACACAATTTAACGCAGGGAACAAAAATAACACTTTGACGTAAACTGTGGACATGAAACAAAAGACACCAACTGTGGCATAAATAAACAAAAACTTACTTGCGGTGACGTGAGCAGGGCAGCATGAACAATGACATTTCATGAAAGAGTAAAGACGGCATGAAGCAGAGTGGGAGTGAGCATGAACGGACTGATGACGGTGATGATGGGGCGGCATAGCTCGGTTGGTAGAGTGGCCGTGTCAGCAACTTGAGGGTTGCAGGTTCGATTCCCGCTTCCGCCATCCTAGTTACTGCCGTTGTGTGCTTGGGCAAGACACTTTACCCACCTGCTCCCAGTGCCACCCACACTGGTTTAAATGTAACTTAGATATTGGGTTTCACTATGTAAAGCGCTTTGAGTCACTAGAGAAAAGCGCTATATGATTGATAATTCACTTCACTTCACATGACGCCAGAATGACCTGTCACGGCGCGGTTTCGAACCCAGGATTCTCCTGCAACTGATTCCCACAATTTTTCTAGCAGCATGCCAGTACACGCCCCCGCACGCGCCATGCGCACCACGCCCACGCTTCGCCGCAGCTGTAGGCTGCCTGTCGTCAGAGCACGTGGCAGTAATCAGAAGGACAGCATAAAATCCAGTCACTCCTTGGATCCTGCGCTGGATCGTCGTTAACTCTTGTAGTAAGCATATACATCTCTGGCTTCCCTCTCGTTGTCCTCGCCTCCTTTTGTCTCGTTGACTTGTCCCTTGTCCTCCTTGCAGTTGCCTCCCTCGATCCTCGATCACTCGCCTGGACTCGGACCTTGTTTGCTTGCCGCCTGCCATCGATCTCCTGCCTGTCCCCGGATCTTTCTTGTGCCTACCCTTCCTTGACCAGACGAAGGTTTCATTCAACACGCATGTACAACATCCCCTTGTTTCATTCACATGGCTAACTTTACACTTAATCCTGCAACCAACACTTAGAGTAGCATATACATCCCAAACAATCATCAAAGGTTACAATAAACCTGGTAACAAGTCTTTCGTGGTGTCGTCTCCTTCCAGTACAGTGTTTTATGTTTCTACATTCAAAGACATTGTTACTGTTCAAACTCTGTGCAAGGTTAGAGTGGCCAAAAATATTAAATATATTCGTTGTAGTATCCTATTAGCTTGACGCTCCTCTACTTTCTCTTGCTCTCGTTTGTCGCGGCAACAACAAACTAAACTCCAGACGCTCCTCTCCGTTTTGTATCGTTTACTTGTCAACTTAATCCTTCAAAAATGTAAAACAATAACGATGTGGGAACAAATGAATGGCAAAATATAGAGAGTTTGTTACAGTAAGAAGGAGTTGGAAAAAAGTAAGAGTAAGGTCAAAAAATTGTGTGGTTTGAATCCCTGTACCTGACTGCCATTACCCACAATACCTTGTGTCCAAAACCATCTTACCACACAGATCCTTCCGCCACATATGCAATTAAATGGTTACGTCATCAAATTATTGAGACAAATATAATAATTACAAATAAAGTGTACCTTCTAATTATTCTAAACATGCAAATAAAGTAAATAGTCCCATTTTGGCTTAATAAACATAGAGCACCTTCCATAAAATGTAAATAAACTTAAACATCATTTAAGCTCGGGCTTCACGGTGGAAGAGGGGTTAGTGCGTCTGCCTCACAATACGAAGTTCTTGCAGTCCTGGGTTCAAATCCAGGCTCGGGATCTTTCTGTGTGGAGTTTGCATGTTCTCCCCGTGAATGCGTGGGTTCCCTCCGGGTACTCCGGCTTCCTCCCACTTCCAAAGACATGCACCTGGGGATAGGTTGATTGGCAACACTAAATTGGCCCTAGTGTGTGAATGTGAATGTTGTCTGTCTATCTGTGTTGGCCCTGCGATAAGGTGGGGACTTGTCCAGGGTGTACCCTGCCTTCCGCCCGATTGTAGCTGAGATAGGCGCCAGCGCCCCCCGCGACCCCGAAAGGGAATAAGCGGTAGAAAATGGATGGATGGATCATTTAGGCTCCTACATTCATTAAATATGGTAAAACAGTACAGTAGCATCGCTAACCCAACAAGGGACTCCTTCCAGTAGCTCCACCCACTCCGCAGATTACTTTATGATTTTCTTTAATAAGAAAATTAAACTTATTAAAAAGGAGATTAAAGACAACACGTCCCAGCTACAACTGGGTTCTATTAACACAGATAAGATGTACAAAGGATATTACCCTCCAAAATAGTCTTTCTCTTTTTGATGAAATAACATTAGAGCAGTGGTTCTCAACCTGGGTTCGATCGAACCCTCGGGGTTTGGTGAGTCAGCCTCAGGGGTTCGGCGGAGCCTCCAGCGCGGAGGTCAAGACAACCAACTCATCGTGTATATAAAAACTTCTCTCTATCGGCGTATTATGGATACCCCCAAACAACGTTCCATCTGATTTGCAGGTGTGTAATTTTTTGTGGTCCATGCACAGTTCATTTTGTGCAACATTGTCTTGAATTTGAAAAAAACCCAAAACATAAATTTTTTACTAAAGAAGGGGTTTGGTGAATGAGCATATGAAACTGGCGGGTTTCCGTACCTCCAACAAGGTTAAAAACCACAGCATTAGAGAAACTCCTGCAGCATGTAAATGAGACACAACAAACAACATGTTTACTTGACCCACTTCCTGGGAAACCTATCAAGGAGCTGTATGTAATATTAGGGCCATCAGTGCTAAATATGATAAATGTATCACTTTCCTCTGGCACTGTTACCCTAGCATTGAAAAAACGGTCATTCATCCTCTACTCAAAAGACCTAACCTCATGGTAAACTCCTGGCTGGTGTCTCACCTTCCCTTTATTTCGAAAATCCTCAAAAAAAAATTGTTGAACAGCAGCTAAATGAACACTTAGCATCTAACAATCTATGTGAACCCTTTCAGTATGGTTTCAGGGCAAATCACTCAAAGGAGAGTCTTAGCAAAAATGGCTAATTCTCTATTGCTAACGATGGATGCTGATGCATCATCCATGTGGCTGCTACTTGATCTTAGCGCTGCTTTCGATACTGTCGATCATAACATTTTATTAAAACGTGTCAAAACACATATTGGTATGTCAGACTTAGCCTTTTCTGGGTTTAACTCCTATCTTACTGACAGGATGAGAGCACCTTTGAAGTTAATTTTAAGATAATCATGATCATGAGGGTTGGACAACCAATTAATATAACATGATTAATGAAATCCTAAAATGCATGCTGAAAAAAGGACGTTATATCATGTTAGAGCAGGGTTCTCAAACTTAATTCACCTGGGGGCCACTGGATGCAGAGTCCGGGTGAGGCTGCGCGGCAAAAAAAAATATCTTAAATTTTTTTTTTGCAAACTCTTCAGCATGTCTAGTCGTATAATGTAATTTCAAATTGTATCCCTTTTGCACCGCAACTTTCTCTGTGCAAATAAGACACGTCGGGGCGCCCCTGTGCTCAACAAAGAAATATTGCATCTCCCTTCTTTTCCTGGAATTGTCTTTGCTCATCACTAACTTTTCTCTTCACTGCATGCTTTGAAAAAGACATGTTTGGGGTTGTGGAATATATTTGTATTTAGCCGACGCATAGAGAATCATGTTATTTCTCCAATGTGGGTTGTTCCGATTTTCCTCCCTACAGCAACACGGCGCTCGGCAGATAATAGCTGGGAAAGTACCGGGATAGCGAGCGCAAAAAAAGTGATGGCACCCGGATTGTTATCCGGCGTCATATAGAAATGTACGTAGTGTTCGTGTGAGGCAATGCAAATGAAACAAAAAAAAACCCGTTTGAATTGTCCATGTTATCAGGGACTGTTATTACTGACGGACAAGTGTCGCGGTGTGACTGCACCCAGGCACATAAGAAAACCCTCGTCTCCATGGCAACATCTCTGTCGCGTTCACTCATTTGCCGCTTTTCCACTAACGCAGGGGTAGGCAACCCAGAACGTTGAAAGAGCCATTTTGGACCCAAATAACGCAACGCTGTCAAACGGCATTCATATAAAACTCGCAGGCCGCACTAACATTAAACTTTCATATTAAGGTGGGGGCCGCAAAATAACGTCTCGCAGGTTGCGTGTCTGAGACCCCTGTGTTAGAGGTTTTCTTATATCCAGGGCAATACTTGCAGTACAGATGAAAGTCAAAAAAGGTCATTATCGTGCGAGCCCTCTTTTGATATAATTTCAATGAGTTTAAGTTTTGTTTTAAGATTTCATCTTATAAAAACTTAAAATTGACAAATTATAGGAATAAAGGCTTGACATACTTCACTTTGCATGTAATAACTTTATATCACATATTTTCACATTTGAAGTTGAATTGCTGAAACAATTGAACTTTTGCATGATATTTTAGTTTTTTGAGTTTCACCTGTAATCAAAAAATCATTCACACTCATGTTTACTCCAATTAACCTAACATGCATGTTTTTTAGGATGTGCGAAGAAGTACCTGGGAATAACCCACACGCACGGGGAGAAACTCCAAGACATGCCCCAACGGACATTGGAACCCTGAACCTCTTGACTGTCAGGCCGACATACTAACTAATAGGCCCATGTAACCCGAAGAATAAAAAGACACACAGGAATAATAACGGTAAGATAAAAAAAAGATTGTAAAGCAATTTACGCACATACGATCAAATTAAATAACACAATTTTGCACAATTAGATACAGAAATGTAATCTCTGTAATAATGGCACATCGGTCATAAAAATACAAGGCAAGTAACACTACATTATCATCAAGCAAGAAATGCACAATCATATTCTGCACACAGCTTTTTTGTTTGGACTGCACACCGGCACAAGTATCATGTTTCATCTTTTTTCAGCACCTGAGAATAAAATACTTCTAAAATAGGTTTCTAGTTTTCAACCAATTAAATAGCATTTTCCATATCTTACCAGACAGGCACTGTAAAAGCAGTTTATTGTAATAGATGAAGTAACACAGCTGTAAAACCAACAAAAATGTTTGCACGAGAATTTATCAATAAATAAAACAGTAAGACATATATCTGACTCATTATTGTAGTCTGTGACTGACAGCATGTACATTTTATCAATATTATTGTAGTCCATGATGTTTATTTGAGATAAATCCATAGTTTTCAAGTAGAAGTTCCACTGGTGTGTTACAAATTGGCTCCAGGATGGTTCCACTGTCTTTGGTTGCCTTCAATTGAGACGTAACATCCTTCAAACAGGAGCAATCACATGTAAACAATGGGTCAATGCCACCGGGTTTGTATTTTCCCTTTCGTTTTCCCTCCGTTACATTGAAACTTGAGCTGTCCTTCACGGTCTGTTATCTTTGGCCAGAGAGTGCATCATCCAGTTGACCTTGGTCTTCCAGCTTTCCCGCAGTGCTTCATTGAACTTGACTTTGAAATTCTTCAGTGCTTCTTCATCTGATTTGCCCAAAGCTAAAGAGTCCTAAAAAAACAAAACAAAAAAACCCCCCAGCAACAATAAAATTGCGATATTGTGTCATATATCAGTAACCATTTTTTTCTGACCAATCTCGGTGTTTGACCATGAACTGATAAAGCCTACTTGCATGAGAGGCGAAACATCTTCTAAGACTAACCAAACAGTCCAGTTACAATCGATAGAATGCCCTGAGCATACTTTATTTTAAATGGATGTTTGTGCCAGCCAAAATTGTGCATATTTCCAAATTGCCTTCTATTATTTTTATTCTAATTTGTGAATTTATTCAAAAGACTAATGTCTGTGATTCCAAAGATGCGTAAGACCACAGTCAGCGTGCAGGTAAGAAGACTCTTTACTTCAAAACACAAGGCAGCGTAACATAGAACTGGTGCTAACTTAGCGTAGCATGAAGATTAGCAAAGGGGAAACATAGGTAGCGTGAAACAAATAACAGAAGCAACAAACAAACCCTTGTGTCTAACAAATGGCGGACAATGGACCAGCCACGAAGACAGGGAAAAACCGGGACTATAAAGGAGAGAGTTAAAGGACAGAACAAGGTAAGAAAAAACAGAAAGCAGATGCGGCTAATCAGCCACCTAGCAACAAGAAAACGTAATGGACAAAACGAGCGTTAAAAAGATAAAAGGCCACGAAACTAAGGAAAATAATAACTAAAACACAAACACAGTCTAACCTGGTGTGAAAAATCACAACTTGTCTTAATTGTCAATAGCACAGGAAAATATGTTATTTTAGTTGTGGTGGTGAGTTTTTTCATTGATTATTTTGTTGAGACAAAATGTTGCAAATAAATATGAGAAAATGTCAACAGCTTACACCGCATACAAATACGGATGGGTACCTTTCACATTTGAATTGATACAGTCCCAGTTCTTAGTATCCTGGAATCGATACCGGTACTTAGCGGTACTAATTTGTACCAATTTGTGTTACTTTTGTGTGTGTTCATGTGTGAAGAAATGTTAATTTTTAACTAAAAATGTAAAAAATTAAATCAGCTAATTAAGATAACTAGAGATGTCCGATAATATCGTACTGCCAACCGATATTATCGGCCAATAAATGCTTTAAAATTTAATATCGGAATTTATCGGTATCGGTTTCAAAAACTAAAATGTATGACTTTTTAAAACGCCTCTGTATGGCGCGGTACACGGATGTAGGGAGAAGTACAGAGCAGTTGCGTCTCCCAGTCATACTTGCCAACCCTCTCGATTTTCCCAGGAGACTCCCGAATTTCAATGCCCCTACCGATAATCTCCCGGGACACGCCCGCTCCAGGTCCGTGCGGACCTGAGTGAGGACAGCCATTTGTCACGTCCACTTTTCCTTCATATAAACAGCGTGCCGGCGCAGTCACGTGTTAACATCTACGGCTTTTGGAGAGTGCACAACTGCACACACAACAAGAAGGAGACGGAGAAGAAGTGACAGTCATGGCGACGACAAGTGACAGAGAATAGAACGAGGATGGACAAGTCAACCCTAAACTCAGTCTTTTCCTGAAAATTAAATGTCACAGATGCTGCCCAGACCTATGCTCCTTCAATGGCTTTGCTACTGGCTGCAAAGCATTGTACTTTCAAATACAACAATGAGTAGAGGAGTGTTATGTGTGTGTATATGTGTAAATTAATGAACACTGAAATTCTCAGTATTTCTTTTATGTATGTATATGTATGTAAATATAAATAAAAATAATATATATATACATACATATTTATACATATATATAAAATAAAATACATACATATATATGTATGTGTATATATATACACATACATAAATATATGTATATATATATATATATATATGTATATATATATATATATATATATATATATAATATATATATATATATATATATATATATATATAATAAAATACATACATATATATGTATGTGTATATATATATATATGTATATATATATATATATACACATACATAAATATATGTATATATATATATATATATATATATATATATATATATATATATATATATATATATATATATAAAAGAAATACTTGAATTTCAGTGAATTCTAGCTATAAATATAGTCCCCCCACTTAACCCCGCCCCCGGCCACGCCCACCCCAACCCCTTCCACCTCAACTCCCCCAATCTCCCAAAATTCGGAGTTCTCAAGGTTGGCAAGTATGGTTTCGGCATGCTTGCTTTGTTAGCATGTACAATTGTAAAATGATCTAGACTAAGTTAGCTTGAGTGCTTGTTACCAGCCAAGTGTTTGAGCCGGATGTGGCGTCATGAGCAACAAAAGTATTGAAATGTGATATCGTTTGATATTACGCAAATGAATTCGGTACAGTACCGCATTCTGTACCCATCCCTAATTAAATTTGGAAAATTCGGGTAATATTTTGCACAAAGAGTGTTTCTATTTGTGAAAAGCATCCAGTGGTGCCACAATTAAAGATGGATCTTTTGTTCATTTATGAGATTACATGTCACCTGACATTAGTTTGAGGGAAGAGCTGCTGCGCAAATTGATATCGGTTGATATCGTATGAAAAATTAAGTGTGTATCAGATATTGGCAAGATTGTTTGGACATTCCAGCTTCCCTGTGAGTCTGAACTGGATAAATGTTGGAAAAATATACCTTTAAGTACTGAATATCCTTGAAAGAAGTGAGCTCAGGCAGTCCGGCTGCCTTCATCATGGCAAATAGGTTGACAAACAGCGTCCCGTTCCGACACAGGATCTTATAGGCTCGCTCGCAGTATTCCCTGAACCTGAAGGACACCAAGTCTTTGTTACAAAACCCCAGGGAATAAATTAGAGACTCCTGTAATAAAACAATATACTGTACCTCTCAAACTTCTCACTGTTGTTGGTTCGACCTTGTTGGATCACATGGACAAAATCATAGGTCAAAATGAAAGGCACGCGTTCCCTGTTGATGCCCAGTTTGCGCTTGAAGTTGCCCAGAAAATGTCCAAAGTCAATGTGAAAGAGCTGAAAAGCAGGAGGATGATAAGGTTAGGTGCTGTATCACAATAAGTCACATTCAGGATCTTGAGATTCTCTGAACAAAAGCACAATTTACTGACTAACCGTGAAATTGAATTTAGTGGGGTATACATTTTTTCCCCCCAATAAAATTGATTTGTAGCAGGCTACCCGTAATAGATTTAGGACAAGCTGTTTGCCCTCACTCAGAAACACATTTTAATGGGACTACCTGTAAATATAACTTGTTGTTACAACTCCAAACTGCAGGTGGCGGCATGCATAATAATTCTGCTTCCTAGCACACCTCATGCACGCCTGCTCAGTCAGAGAATTAAAAGACATAGCAGCAACGATCAGTGATGCCAACTTTGCGACGTTGTCGCTGCATTGGCTTCCTGTTCGTTTTACAATTGATTTTAAAATTGTCCTGTTGGTTTTTAAAGCCTTGAATATACCGGCCCCAAAGTACATCGCGGACCTCATCCTTTTTTCCCCCAAGATGGCTGCTGTTGGCAGGAGCTCTGTGCTCTTGTGTCATATTTTAGTATTCCTGATGTTTCCCTCTTGTTTCTTTTTTGCCTTTTGTTTCGGGGCCCTTTGGGACTGTGTGACAAGGGTTGGCACTTTTGTGACTTCTACGGTGATTTTTTGTGAACTTCTGGATCTGCCTCTTGGGAGCCTTTTGGCCATGCTGGGTCTCAGCCATACCAGAGTCCGTTTGGAGAGTCTGGAGGAGTATGCGGATGAAGAGACAGTACTACGGAGCTGGCGCTGAGCGCCGGGATGGACAAGCTTCACAGTGTCTTGGCTGAATGAGCAGGTATCGGACACCTCAGTCTCCTTGGACACATCCTCGCTCATCCGGAGTCGGCTATCTTGGTTGCTTTGTTGGGTCTGATCCTGTCTCTGGCCATGCTCCCCGTGCCCCAGCAGACGATTGCGTAGAACACTGCAGAGGCCACCACAGTGTATATGTTTATTTATTAATTTATTTTTGGTTGTTGTTTTACTTTTGTGGCCGTATGTAGAAGCGGCTGGTTGCATCAGCTGTGATCTTTTAAAGTCTTTAATGTCCTAAGTATTTTTTGATGTTTCCTTTTACACACATGTTTATGTGTGCTATGGCTATGATTCTTTTTTTCCTAGGCCTCATTCTGGCCCCCCTCCCAGTGTTTACCCATTTCTCCCCTTTTTTGTAAAGGGCGCAGGAAGTTGGCAGACTCGTCAGTGATCCTGCTCTGTCTCCCTGTAATGTTTGTCTGATCTTGAATGGGTTGGTGCTGAAAATCTTAATTTCTCCTCGGGGATGAATAACGTATTTTTGATTCTGATTCTGCTCCAGCTGAGGTCCGAGGGCCTGTTTCAACTTGTGGGGCCTAAAACGAGGCTTAAAACTAGGGGTGACAGGGCCTTCTCTGTTGTTGGCCCTAAACTTTGGAATGTTCTGCCACCTCATGTCACAATGGCCCCCACTGTTGAATGTTTTAAGTCTCGTCTTAATACGCAATTTTATTATATTTTGAATTTTAAATCGGAGTGAGTCTTGTGGTCCTCTTTGTCTTTTATTGTTTTAATCTATTATATCGATTCATTTTTATTTTTTTTAATTCTATTTTATTGATGTATCTTAATATTATTATTATTATTATTAAATGTTTTATAGTTTACTTGTTTCATTATAAATGCTTGTAATTTGATTGCTTTTTATTGTTTGTTTTTTATGTGCAGCACTCTGGAGACAGTTTTGTTATTAATAGCGCTATATAAATAAAGGGGATTGGTGTATTTAGACAACTCAAAATAGTCTTTTTTTAAAGTGACTACCAACAAATCTAACTTTTTCTTGCATTATTGGGTGCTGACATGAAAGCAGGTATGTTTTTTAAACTAAACAATCAGTGGGTACTGCTGTCGGCCCTTCCTCTATCTTCCTCTGAAAGCTCGTTCCACATCTTGTAGGGATTTTACCACACAGTCTTCAAGTTAAAGTGGGTGTTTTGTAGAGTGCAATGAGTTGTGTGAGAAATCTCAAGTCAATTCGACCCCAAACCTTGGGGTTAAATAATAGCATGAATGTGGTGCTTTTGTCCGAGAGACAACAGCAGAGGCAATGCAGTAGCGGACTGTGTTTGTGCACATCAGTGTAAGAGTTAGCTTACACCAGCGTCCAAACTGTTATCACACTGATAAGACGTTATAAATAGTCAAAGACAAAACCGTTTTATAAATACATATAAAAAAAATTTAATTAATATTTTTTTTCTGTTTTCTTTTTAGATTTCTTGTTTGATTGTATTTTTTGGTTTGCCGCAAACCAATAAAAAAAATTATCTGCAACCCGCAAATGCTATATATTATGGGGAAAAAAATTAAAAAAACACGTTGTGGTCTCGTAATATTTAACATTTTTTAGTCTGGATCAAAAAAATTTCATTACAAAATTAAATGTTTATTTCTTAAGGTTTTTTCTCATTGGATAATGCATGCATCTGAATGGCACACTATCTCCAAGGTCTCTAAATCAGCTTTGTTTGATGTTTGCATTTGTAAACATGCTGGGGAGCCCACCTAATTATCCACAAGCGCCCTCTGGTGGTGGATTTTCATTCTAAGATTTGTCAGAAAGTGCAATAGAATGTAATGTAACGCTCACCTGTCCAGTTTCCCTGATCATAATGTTGTCATTGTGACGGTCCCCAATGCCCAAGACGTAAGTAGCTACACAGTAGCCCGCACAGGACAGCGTGAACTCCTCGATGGCTTCCTCAAGCTTGTCTCTGGTGAAGAGTACAATTCTCTTCAAATCTTTATTTGTTAACACATTTTTAGTCACTTACTGTTATCCCGTCCCTCCAGAAAATGTGCGATGTCATGAATCCGCCAATTCTTGCAAACTCAACCAATCCCAGACGCTCGCAACTTATCTCCACATTTTGGCCAATGAGCGTAACTTTCGTTAATTGAATTTGTCTCTTAGTGGCGCTCAAACGCGCAAGTCAGATGTCTATTAGCAAAGAAAAGTTGGTTTTGCATAATAAGGGGGAAAAAAACATCTCCTAATAGGTGCCATTTTGAGGTCCAGTGTTTTGCACACTATTGTGCCATGAGATACAGTCTGGTGTGCTGTGGAAGATTATCTAATTTCACCTATTTGGGTTAAAAATATTTTTTTTGCAAACCAGTAATTATAGTCTTCAAATTATGTGTTGTTGTTGAGTGTTGGTGCTGTCTAGAGCTCGGCAGAGTAACCGTGTAATACTCTTCCATATCACTAGGTGGCAGCCGGTAGCTAATTGCTTTGTAGATGTCGGAAACAGCGGGAGGCAGTGTGCAGGTAAAAAGGTGTTTAATGCTTAAACTAAAAATAAACAAAAGGTGAGTGTCCCTAAGAAAAGGCATTGAAGCTTAGGGAAGGCCATGCAGAACGAAACTAAAACTGAACTGGCTACAAAGTAAACAAAAACAGAATGCTGGACGACAGCAAAGACTTACTGTGGAGTAAAGACGGCGTCCACAATATACATCCGAACATGACATGACAATCAACAATGTCCCCACAAAGAAGGATAAAAACAACGGAAATATTCTTGATTGCTAAAACAAAGTAGATGCGGTAAATATCGCTCAAAGGAAGACATGAAACTGCTACAGGAAAATATCAAAAAAAGAGAAAAAGCCACCAAAATAGGAGTGCAAGACAAGAACTATAACACTACACACAGGAAAAAAGCAAAAAACTCAAAATAAGTCACGGCGTAATGTGACAGGTGGTGACAGTACATCTACTTTGAGACAAGAGCTATAGTGATGCATGCTTGGTTATGCTTTAAAGTCATATCCAACAATTGCGACATCGACTTTTTACTGTCAACTGAGTTTCGTGTTTTAATGATTTCTGCTGGTGATGTGCCTCTGGATTTTTTCAACGCAAAAAATGTGCATTCGCTCAAAAAAGGTTGAAAAACACTGCCATATACACACACACCATAATAATACCCGTATGTTGAAGCACAGTACGTTTGACTATGGTAGCCGTAATGCTCCCACAATCCATCAAGCGGTGCGGCTTTGTAGCTTACCAAAGTCGTACTAAAACATTTTGACAGATTTTTGAGCGCATGTGTAATGTTCTATATTATCAATTAAACATCAAAGTTTTGGTCTTGCTTGCGTACGGGAAATATACAGTGACACTATAAAAAAAAAAATTGTTGTGTATTTTGGCACTCACTCTGGATTCTTGGATTTGAGCCAGTTGAGCAAGGCATCTTTGTTAAAGGCAGCAGTGGCGGCACTGTTGCTGTTGTTTCGCTGGATGTTGGCGATGGTGTCGGAGTTCTTCACCACCTCAATGAAGCCCATCTTGTCCCCCGTGGACAAGCAGCCATATGGGATCATTCTGTTCGCACAAAAATCAGCCAATAACCTTTTTTTTTTTTGCAGTGCATGAGTATGAATAATAATAACAAAGACTCCTCTTACCTTAGATCTAAACCTTCCTTCTTCCATAAATTCTCCATAAGCTGGATCATCTGCAGGGTCAGCATGTCTTGTCGAAGATCTGCATGGAGTAATGTACAATACGTATTTGTGCTTGCTCCTCAATTATCACCTGATCTATGCTTTTTTTTTGCAACTCACCATCTCCATTCTTGAAGATGATGCCCACCAGGTCTCCTTGAACCCATGGACTTTTATACATCAGCCAGAGCGGCTTCATCTTCGAATCCATGAACCTGCACTTTTCTGAACTGGAATAGCAAACATTTATTATGGTGAGTTCATAGCTTTTCTAAACATGATCATTTTAGACTTCTAAGCTAATGTAATTACATTCATGAAAGCAATAAAAAAAGCTATAGTAGTACAGGTGGTGCTTGGAACACAAACCAGTTCCGTTCCTACAACTGTGATATAAGTCGAGTTTCAATGTACCAGTAAATATAAATTAAGTCACTTAAACTGTACACAAAACACATATAACAACCGCAATAAAATGATTAACTACGCTGCTTATTTTCCCACCATCAATTTCATAATAAAATATAATTTCACCATTTAATGAAACTTCTTTTAAAGACGAATAGAGAAGAATGATTTTGGGGGGAAAAATGAACAAATTAATAACTGTAAAGGGTAGGATCAATTATTATGTGATTAATTCTATTTAAAAAATTATTTCAACCAAAATGTCAATAATACTTGACAGGAAACAGACATTGTTCAGAGATAGTTCCACGTATCAGTCAACAGAAGGTCACTTTTTATTACCTTTTTGTCAAAATAATTTCACGCAGCAGACGTTGCACTTTTTCGCACGCTTTCGACATTCTCTCGATGAGCTTCAAGAGGTACTCACCTGAAATGGTTTTCACTTCACAGGTGTGCTTGAAGCTCATTGAGATGATGCCAAAAGTGTGCAAAACCCTAATCAGAGCAAAGGGTGGCTATTTTGAAGAAAATAGAAAATAAAACATGTTTTCAGTTATTTCACCTTTTTTTGTTAAGTATATAATTCCGCGTGTTCGTTCATAGTTTTGATGTTTTCAGTGACAATCTACATACAATGTAAATAGTCATGAAAATGAAGAAAACGCATTGAATGAGAAGGTGTGTCCAAACTTTTGGCCTTTACTGTGTGTGTGTGTGTGTGTGTATATATATATATATATATATATATATATATATATATATATATATATATATATATATATATATATATATATATATATATATATATATATATATGTATGTCTGTTTGTAATGAATCTATATAATAATAGATTTTATTTGTAAAAAAAAACACTTTACATTGAGCAAACAACCTCAAAGTGCTACAGTGTATTAAAAAAATAAAAATAAAAAGATAATTAAAATAAATAAAAATAAAAACTATATAATCTACAAGTTTCACTTTTTGAACAAAATGACTGAACTCATTTTTGGTCATATTGTAGTTTATTTAGCAGCCCATGTACTTAAATTGTACTTCTAAGAGTAGTTTGAATGCAACATAATTTAATTTTTACTTGAGTATATTCATAGAGAAGAAACGCTACTTTTACCCCGCTCTATTTATCTATATTCAGCTCGCTACTCGCTACCAATTTTTATCGATCTGTTAATGCACGCTTTGTTTGTTTTGGTTTGTCAGACAGACCTTCAAAGTAGGATCTATCACATGCCTGCGTTTCACCAATCAAATGCAGTCACTAGTGACGTTTGACTCTGTTTCCCCAATCAAACGGAGCCAGGCAGTCACATGATTAACTGCACACTTTTTTTTTTTTAAACCTTTATTCATAAATTTCAACATTTAAAAACAGTTGAAAATAATAATCAAAGTAAGTACAAAAACAGTACAAAACAGTATAAAAACCTTACAAAACAGCGCCAGGGTGTTGTGAATTCAAAGTAACTAAAATAGAATGAAAAAAATATATATATAAAATAAACAAAGTGCAAAGCCATAGGCTCACTCAATCTCAGTGAATAACTTAAATTTGGAACACAGCATCATCGTTTTCACAGCTTTTTGGTTGTTAGAGGTAAGAGGGTTCTAAATCTTTTTTAAAGGCACAAAAAACAGGTTGGGTATTGAGAAATATAAAACTTAGCCAATAGTATAATGAGGTTGCAAAGGTAAAATTCATTTTCAATTTTTTTTTCAATACAGTGTAAAAACAAATATATATTATTTAATGTATACTATTGTTTTAGTTCCTTCAGAGATATTCCTGGCTCTGAATTTGTTCATTGCTATTTTTATGTTTTTGTGCATTACTTGTTGCCGTCGTCATTAAATGAACAGGTTACTCCTCAGTTATTCAGTACTTGAGTAGTTTTTTGACAACATACTTTTTACTTTTACTCACGTACATATTTGGGTGTCTACTCCTTACTTTTACTTGAGTAATACATCTCTAAAGTAACAGTACTCTTACTTGAGCACAATATCTGGCTACTCTACCCACTTCTGCTTACAGCATGTAAATAAAATGTTGTTGGAGGTTTTTGAAAGGGCTTTATAGGTAAAAAAGGTAAATCCCCATTAAAATCATTGTTAGCCGCTTCTTGCTAGCGATTTTCCCCTATTTAAAACACACAAAAAAGAGAAAGATGTGTTCTTTTCTCACGTTTCGATTGTGAATAATAAACAAAATTCCTCACTAAAAAGTGCAATTCCCCACCGACAAGATATTTATTTCTTCTTTACACAATTTGAGTGATAAACTCAGATATTTTCCCAAACAAAACACGGCATAGTCTTTTCTCCCTGCCTTCTCTGGTGCTCGCTCGTGACCAGTCAAACTGTACATTTTATCACAATGCAATCAAATTCCAAATGCCCTAGCAAAAAAAAATATTAACTGTTTTTTTTTTTTTAATATCAGTGAAAATAAGAAGTATAAACTTAGTATATTTTTTTCCCTTACTGCTATACTCTGCTTTATTGATGACCATTGTTGTAAAATTAGCATCATAACTCCTTTTGTTGTTTGCTAACTTGGTAACTATCCTCAGGACATGTTTCTTAGCATGTCACTGGTGCGTGCGTGCATGTGTGTGTGTGTGTGTGCGTGTGTGTGTGTGTGTGTGTGTGTGAGTGACATATAGATAAACCCTGACTCACTTATGGAAAGTCGTTTGCGCCACCTGTTGGTTTGCATGTGTACATTTCTGTACCCGGGATATAAGAGGACCAATTTTTTCAGTAAAGGTCTTATTATACAAACCGCCTTTCTATATGTGTTGGGAAATTGTGTTAGATGTAAATATAAACAGAATACAATGATTTGCAAATCATTTTCAACCCATATTCAGTTGAATATGCTACAAAAACAACATATTTGAAGTTAAAACCGATAAACATTTTTTTTCTTGCAAATAATCATTAACTTTAGAATTTGATGCCAGCAACACGTGACAAAGAAGTTGGGAAAGGTGGCAATAAATACTGATATAATTGAGGAATGCTCATCAAACACTTATTTGGAACATCCCACAGGTTTGCAGGCTAATTGGGAACAGGTGGGTGCCATGATTGAGTATAAAAACAGCTTCCATGAAATGCTAAGTAATTCACAAACAAGGATGGGGCGAGGGTCACCGATTTGTAAGCAAATTGTCGAACAGTTTTAGAACAACATTTCTCAACGAGCTATTGGAAGGAATTTAGGGATTTTACCATCTACGGTCCGTAAAATGATCAAAAGGTTCAGAGAATCTGGAGAAATCACTGCACGTAAGCGATGATATTACGGACCTTTGATCCCTCAGGCGGTACTGCATCAAAAACCGACATCGGCGTGTAAAGGATATCACCACATGGGCTTAGGAACACTTCATAAAACCACTGTCAGTAACTACAGTTGGTCGCTACATCTGTAAGTGCAAGTTAAAACTCTACTATCAACAACACCCAGGAACTGAGATCGGTAGGTCGTCAGTTCACATCCCGGCCGAGTCATACCAAAGACTATAAAAATGGGACCCATTACCTTCCTGCTTGGCACTCAGCATTAAGGGTTGGAATTGGGGGTTAAAACCATAAATGATTCCCGGGCGCGGCACCGCTGCTGCCCATTGTTCCCCACTACTCCCCTCACCTCCCAGGGGGTGATCAAGGGTGATGGGTCAAATGCAGAGAATAATTTCGCCACATCTAGTATGTGTGTGACAATCATTGGTACTTTAACGCCGCCGGCTTCGCTGGGCCCGAGCTAATCCAAGATGGACTGATGCAAAGTGTTAAAGTGTTCTGTGGTCTGACGAGTCCACATTTCAAATTATATTTGGAAACTGTGGACGTGGTGTCCTCCGGAACAAAGAGGAAAATAACCATCTGGATTGTTAGGGGCGCAAAGTTCAAAAGCCAGCATCTGTGATGGTATGGGGGTGTATTAGTGCCCAAGGTATGGGTAATTACACATCTGTGAAGGCACCATTAATGCTGAAAGGTCCATACAGGTTTTGGAGCAACATATGTTGTCATCCAAGCAACGTTATCATGGACGCCCCTGCTTATTTCAGCAAAACAATGCCAAGCCACGTGTTACAACAGCGTGGCTTCGTAGTAAAACAGTGCGGGTACTTTCCTGGCCCGCCTGCAGTCCAGACATGTCTCCCATCGAAAATGTGTGGCGCATTATGAAGAGTAAAATACGACAGTGGAGACCCCGGACTATTGAATGACTGAAGCTCTACATAAAACAAGAATGGGAAAGAATTCCACTTTCAAAGCTTCAACAATTAGTTTCCTCAGTTCCCAAACGTTTATTGAGTGCTGTGATGTAACACAGTGGTGAACATGCCCTTTCCCAACTACTTTGGCACGTGTTGCAGACATGAAATTCTAAGTTAATTATTATTTGCAAAAAAAAATTAAAAATTTATGAGTTTGAACATCAAATATCTTGTCTTTGTAGTGCATTCAATTGAATATGAGTTGAAAAGGATTTGCAAATCATTGTATTCCGTTTATATTTACATCTAACACAGTTTCCCAACTCATATGGAAACGGGGTTTGTATTTGGGTCAGTAAAGTAGTTTGAACAGTTATTTTGTGTGTGTGTGTGTGTCTCTAACCAGATGTCGGCGAGGATGATACTGGGGTTGAGCGGCGACAACAGGTTGGACAAAGCCTCGGTGTACGAGTCTTGTCTGATGCACAGCTTCAAGTCCTCAGCGTTCATTTTCTGTGTCCCAGATTTGATGATTTCACTGAGGACCTTCATTTTGCCTTGAGCTTCGTTCTGTACATAACAGAGGGGCAAACAATTTTTATTGAGACTTTGTCGGGTTGTGTGCAACCTTTCATCCGTCTAAAAGTGAAACCTGTAAAAAACTAAAGTGGGGCACCAGCTAATTAGGAAACACTAACCAGTCAAAATACAGTAGTAGGCGGACCCGCTGGGGGGTGCGGTGCGATGCTAGCGGGGTGCGCTTTATCAGTGTCTTGCAGTCTCATGCTTAAAAGCCCTATTTGAAAAGCAGTGCACTACAAAACATGCTCATTGTTATTAATAACGTTATTGTTTGTTGTAAGTAGATTTATAGTGCATTTGAAAAGTATTCACAGAGCTTCACTTTTCCACATTTTGTTCTGTTGCAGCAGTATTTCAAAAATGGGGAAAACTATTTTTGTCCTCAAAATTCTACTGACAATACACCCTAAAGACAATGGCCCCCATTCAGGAACCATTCTTTTTGTTCTTAGGCACACACACACACGCACGCACGCACAAACACACACGCACACACACACACACACACACACACACACACACACACACACACACACACACACACACACACACACACACACACACACACACACACGCACGCACGCACGCACGCATCAATTATCGGGCGTTGATTTAGTAATTGAACCAACAAGCCTCTCACACCCAGTTGCAACTCAACTCACACAATGGCAATGCTCTCTGGGGAGGGAGCGCATATATCACGACCATGCAGACCTATTTGCCTGAAGTGACAAATATTTATTCGAACGCTTTAGGCTACCGAGAGCTGTCCCCCCTTTCTTAAACTTACATTTTGACATTATGTATTTCCCATGCGGGATAATACAAATTTCTCTTCTGTAATCTGTTTGTGTTTTCTCCGGGAGTTTGATGTTCGGCTTTTACGCAGGAATTGTACCCTTGTATGGAGAATTAAGGACGTTTACCTATGCAAATTACTGAATTAAGGGTGTGTACGTATGCATGTTAGGGAAATAAGGGCGTGTTTATTCAAATTATGACTGACTCGCACGCGCTAACCATTTGGCATTCAGCAACTTAAGAACAGCAGGTGGGAACAATTTGGCCGATTAAGAACATGTCATTAATTTAAATGGACTCTTAGGAAATCACATAGGAAGAAAGATAAACGGAAATGTTAGGAACTTATTGCTGAATGGGGCCCACTAAGAACATTTTTATTTAAAAAAAATTGCCAATTAATTCAAAATACCGTAAGTGTAAATGTTGTCTGTCTATCTGTGTTGGCCCTGCGATAATGTGGCGACTTGTCCAGGCTGTACCCCGCCTTCCGCCCAAATGCAGCTGAGACAGATTCCAAGTGGATGCAATTCATTGAATTTAACAAAGAAATAATCAAAAACATGACAAAACGTCAACTTGGCAAGAAATTTAGAGCAGAGATGTCAAAGTCAAGGCCCGCGGGCTGGAATTGAATCACCTATGGGGTCCCAGGGACCCCATCAAGTCATAAACATGGTGTCTCACGGTAAATTATTGGGGTCCCACTTCTTTGTAACCGTTTTGAAAACAAATGATAAATATATGCATTATTCTTTTTTATCTCACATTCTATACGGTGTTTTGGAAAAAGGTTGTCATAAACGTTACTTAACTCATTAAAAAAAATAATACAAATGAGATAAATGTTTTTATGCATATGTAAATGTATTCAGTTATAAACGTTCATTCATTTTCTTCTTTACTTCATGGATCTAAACTTTACCGCTGCTGGTATTCTTTTTTATATTTTTATTGTAATATTTTCAGTGTGTTTGTTCTACTTTTGGCCAAAGAAAACAATTTGAAGTTGTCTTTATTCTTCAGTTTTAATGCCATGATTTTAACAGTCCGGCCCACGTGTGCACAGATTTTCCTCCATGTGGCCCTTGAGCTAAAATGAGTTTGACACCCCTGATTTAGAGCATATCACTACTCGCCTGCACCATACCAAAGAAAAATGAGTCTATTGTTTTCATAAAATATTTATTATTGACAAGTAAGAGGTAATAATGTATGCAAGGGTTGGTTAAATTATGAATAAAAAATGTGTACGTTCATGCTGGGTTCAGAAACTGTTTTTGATTCAGATCAAATCCAGATGGAATGTAAAATTTAATCTGGAAAATGCAATAAAACATGTTCGAACATCATAAGTATTATCTTGATTGGATTCTTACTAATTGGATCCAAAATTAATTCAGTAATAGGTTAAGATAAGCCTAAAGATCAGTTTCCTTGATTTGATGATTACTGATTACTCTTGAATACCCTTGTATTTACAAGTACCTGTTTGGTTAAGAGCTTGATGTGGTGGATGTTCCCCCTGCAGTACGCTTCAAGAATGAGGCCAAACCTTAAGCTGACAGATGCCACGTGGATCTCTGACCTAAAATGAAACATTACGTTTTTTTTAGTCGTCAACAAGAAACACGTGCGTGTTGCTAGGGTTTTGCCTCACCTGAGATGCCAGAAGAGAAAATGTCCTATCCTCCTGTTGAATAAGGCTCGCTCTAGCAGGAAGGTTGTCAGGTCACAGTCCAGGTAGGATTCGTACTTCAGGACCTGGACCAGCTGGATTAAATACTGGAGCAGCTCATCGCCGCTGTGGGCAGAGAAGAGATGATGTTGCACAAATGGCTTTGCTGAGAAGCAACATGTTGGAAATGTGAGTACCTTAGCTTGCGGAGGCATCTGATGGTGAAAGAACGCACCGCGGGGTCAGGAAAACTGTAATCTAACAGCTCCAAGGCGTGGATAGCAGGGAGCTCTGGCCAGTTCCTCAGGAGACTCACCATCTAAAGCAGGGAAGTCAAAGTCATTTTAGCTCAGGGGCCGCATGGACGAGTATCTGTGCACTCGCGAGCCAGACTATTATGGCATTAAAACTAGAAAATAAAGATTGATTGATTGATTGATTGAAACTTTTATTAGTAGATCGCACAGTTCAGTACATATTGCATACAATTGACCACTAAATGGTAACACCCGAATAAGTTTTTTAACTTGTTTAAGTCAGGGTCCACGTAAATCATTTCATGGTAGGACAACAGTAAAGACAACTTCAGATCGTTTTCTTTGTCTTACTTTGGCCAAAAATAGAACAAACACATTCTAAAAATATTACAATAAAAATGTAGAAAAAAATACCGGCAGCGGTAAAGTTTAGATCCATGAAGGAAAGAAGAAATGGAGTGAATGTTTATAACTGAAAACATTTACCGATGCAAAAAAAAATGTGTTTTCTTTTGTATTATTATTTTTTAATGAATTAAGTAACGTTTTTGACAGCCTTTTCCAAAAGACAATATAGAATGGGAGATACAGTATAACAGGATAATGCAAACATTTATCATTTGTTTTCAAAACCCATACATCCATCCATTTCTACCGCTTATTCCTTTTAGAGGTAGCGGGGGGCGCTGGCGCCTATCTCAGCTAATAAACTGTTATAAAAAAAGTGGGACCCCAAAAAATTTAATGTGGGATCCAATTTGTATGACTTGATGGGGTCCTGAGACCCCATTTTGAAAATTCCTGTGGCCCGCAGGCTGGGTCTAATACTAATCAAATATCATCCCGGGGGCCATAGGTCATTGATTCGCGGGCCGGATCTGGCGGGCCTCGACTTTGACACCCCTGATTTGCATCACATGTCGAGAATATTGCATCCAGCAACGATGTTACATTATACAATATATGAAGACCTGCTGCTGAACGTTTTGGACATATTAAACAGGGATTTTTGTTAATTGGTAGAACTAAGAAAATCCCAACTAGTTGATGACTAATGAAAAGCACATTTTTTGAAATATTTTTTTCATTAACCAAAGACAAAAATAAATAAATAGATGTAATCAATAACCATAACAATATTTCTTAAGGGTTTTTGAATGTTATTTCGTGGTGCTGAAAAAATTAATTTACATCTGAATAGTCCATCCATCCATCCATCCATTATTCTATCGCTTATTCCCTTCGGGGTCGTGGGGGGCGCCGGCGCTTATCTCAGCTATAATCGGGCGGAAGGCGCGTACACCCTGGACAAGTCGCTACCTCATCACAGGGCCAACACAGATAGACAGACAACATTCACACTCACATTCACACACTAGGGCCAATTTAGTGTTGCCAATCAACCTATCGCCAGGTGCATGTCTTTGGAAGTGGGAGAATGCCGGAATACCAGGAGGGAACCCACGCATTCACTGGGAGAACATGCAAACTCCACACAGAAAGATCCCGAGCCTGGGATTGAACCCAGGACTACTCAGGTTTGTCGTATTGTGAGGCAGACGCACTAACCCCTCTGCCACCGTGAAGCCCTAGCTGAATAGTGATTCTCATTAACTAAACTCTAAATCGATTCATACATTTCAGGAATCTTTTCAAATATATTTTAAAATGTGTTATTTAAAACATTTTTAAGAACCAATTTTTAGAAATACCTTTTTAAGGCCATCTCCGCACTTACTCGCTGCACATACATGTCTTAACGTCAGCAGACAATACAAACTTTTGTAACCCTAACCTATTTTAAAGAGGTTTTATTTGAATTTTTATACCAAATCATTTACAGTGAGAGTTGGTTTGATTTTAGAATTGTGTTGAATCGAATTCAGAATTGAATCATGAGTTGTTGGAAGATTCACATCCCTCAAAAAAAAAAAAAACATTCATTAAAAAACAGAAAAGAATAGTTTTGTAATATTTTTTCTTTAATCAATAACCTAAAACAATCTTTTTGTTGCTTAAATATTTGTATAAATGATTAATGATTAGGGATTCACGGTGGCAGAGGAGTTAGTGCGTCTGCCTCACAATACGAAGTTCCTGCAGTCCTGGGTTCAAATCCAGGCTCGGGATCTTTCTGTGTGGAGTTTGCATGTTCTCCCCGTGAATGCGTGGGTTCCCTCCGGGTACTCCGGCTTCCTCCCACCTCCAAAGACATGCACCTGGGGATAGGTTGATTGGCAACACTAAAAATTGGCCCTAGTGTGTGAATGTGAGTGTGAATGTTGTCTGTCTATCTGTGTTGGCCCTGCGATGAGGTGGCGACTTGTCCAGGGTGTACCCTGCCTTCCGCCCGATTGTAGCTGAGATAGGCGCCAGCGCCCCCCGCGACCCCGAAAGGGAATAAGCGGTAGAAAATGGATGGATGGATGGATTAATGATTAATCGGTCAATCTGTGTTGGCCCTTTGATGAGGTGGCAACTTGTCCAGGCCTTCCGCCCAAATGCAGCTGGGATATTAAATCATATAACATTAAAATTATAATTTTACATTAACTATTAAAAAGAAAAAAAAACTTTAAAAAAATGATACTCAAAAACACAAATTATTTTTTTTTATTAAAAAAATGTGTTGCAATTAAAAAGTAAACTCAAAATATGGAGATCTAACTTTTCAATGGACAGTTGTAGTGTCACTAAAATTAATGAAAAAAAATCATGTACAATGAAATAATAACAGCTCTGTCAAATATTTTGCTATTAATATTGAAACTAATGTTGAAATTTTAATTTGACATTTAATGGACTTATGAACATTGTGATTATTTATTAAAAAACATTCATAATTCAAAATATACACAAATTAGATCAATGACAGAAGACAGAAAAAAAAGGTCTGACAGCTTTTTAAACTCCATAAAACATAATCAGACGCTTATAGAGTTTCTGGTAAATATCATCATGTTTATATTTCTGGTTATTTATAGTGCTAGTTTATTGAAAAGGGTTGAACAAAAACAAAAGGGCATACCTGAACAACATCATCTCTCTTATTCCACTTGGTGATGAGCAGTAGCTTGGAAAGACTTTCCGGATAACGATCTCGAACTTCCGTGCGCATTTTCCACAGCAGCTCCTTCTCGTCCTCAAAGAACTCAGTGTAGTTTTTGTTGTCCATAATTTCTTTTAACTTTGTGTGCTATGGAAAACAAAACAAGTAGACACACTGTTACTTTTTCCCACTTCAAAATAATTTGAGATGTAAAAGTTAAATATTGCAGACCTCTTCTTTGGTTACAACAGCTGCGTCGCCATTTGTCTCCTTTTCACTTATCTGGGAGATGATTGGAGTGAATTGACTGGATGAAATATAAAGGAAGAGCACGACCATCGCATGTCGCGTACCTTGTCAAGAGGAGGATAGTAGAGAGGATGTGGTCTGATGTTAGGGAAGAGGATGAGAAGCCCTGCTGCACTGTCCACATTAGGATTCTTTTCTACTGTTCCCATCGAGTTCAACAGTTCACTTTTGTCATCTGGAACGAACATGTCAAGTCCTTTTAAGCCACAATTCATGAGCATATGGGGATTTACATGACAATTATTAATTCAAATACATTTTTAAATCAATTATTTAATTTGATTAAAGATGTGATGTTTTTTAAATGGTTAATGGGTAAAATGGTCAACTTTAAATGGGTTAGAAGCGTAGCTCGCTGGCGTGGAATGCGAGCAGTCGAGTAGGCCACTTTTGGTAAGCAGAACTGTCGCTGCAAATTGTAATGTTTTTAATAAAGGAAACTGTTCTATTTCAAATTATTCAACAATTTTGAAGCTAGACTTTCCAGTTAATGTTTAATATTTTTGAAACTTTTCAAGACATTTACCTGATAAAATCCTCAGTTGTATTATGTGACTAGAGTCTGTCATTATTCTTCATAATAAAGTCCTCTCATGATTCGTGGATAGGCATCCACACTATAAAGGTAATAACTACTGAAAAGCAAAGGCGATTTCATACTGCATTTGAGCAAAACAAAAAAGATTATAAATACATGTATTTTTTCAAAAATGTAAAAAAAAAAAAAAAAACTGCATATCATTTGTGTGTGTGTATATATATATATATATATATATATATATATATATATATATATATATATACACACAAATATATATATATATATACATATATATACAGTATGTATGTATGTATATATATTTACAGTATGTATGTATATATGTATAGATATTTACAGTATGTATGTATATACTGTATATGCACAAATACATAATGTAAATATATGTGTATATATATACATATACATATATACACTAGAAAAATATGTATTTATATATATACTGTAAATGTATGTATGTATATAGATGTGTAATGTTGTATTATATATACATGCGGGCAATAAAAGACAAAATATTATACATATGTATGGAGTAATAACAATTGAAATGGAATTGAACATAATTTTTGTTGTTATCAAAATATATATAAATTATATATACATTTAGAAACAATATTTTTTATACTAAATATTGTTTGTCAATATATATATCAAATATATTTGATATGTATCAAATATATATGATATATATATATACATATATATATATATATTTAGAATTGTTTACATTAGATATACAGCTGAGCAAAACAATTGAAAAATTATATATTATATATATCTATATAATATATATTATACATATACAGTATATGTTTATAAATATAATATATATATATATTATATATAAACATATATATGTATAATACACACACACATATATATATATATTTATTTTATATATGTATATATAATACACACACACACACATATATATATACATACACACACATATGTATATATATGTATATATATATATGAATGTATTTTATGCATCAGACCAAAAAAAAAGAAAACATGTCATATACAGTATATGCAATTAATTTGATCCAATATTAACTATATATATATATATATATATATATATATATATATATATATATATATATACATACACACACACATACGTTCAGAAAAAATAAGTGTATATTTGATATTTTTGTTGGTATGTAAAAATTAAGATTTTTTTTAATTGAAAATATTTTTCTGACTTTGTAGATAACAAATAAATCCATCAAAATATAAATTATGTAAATCCATTGGAAGGTATTTTTGGGGTTTGGGTTTACTGGAATACAATGCAAACCATAATTGTTAAGTATGTATTTGGTTATTTGTTGACAAATGTGGATTCATTTGTAACAATGTGTAACAATTTGCGCAATGTGGTTCTGCAAGTACCAGGAACAGACGGCCATGCGGACAAAAGGACCTCGCCGGTCTTCAGCTGGTCTTTGTAGTCAAACACCATGGTGTTCACCCAGGCAATGGGACAATCCTGGAAAAATGCATATAAAACATATATTTTTTATTTATTAGTTATATATTTGATGGATAGAATTAAATGATGTTGAGAAGCACGCAAATTACAATACAGCTTCTAATGTGAGTTTGAACGTACCCAGTCAGAGAAAGGGATGCTTCCCATTTATGAAAACAAACGCCCCAAAATAGGCAACTTCCTTCAGTCTTTCTGGTCATGGGACTTCTCTTCTAAGCAACAGAAGAGAGAAGTGGCCCACAAAGCAGAAGTGAGGCTTGTAAACACACCTGAGTGATGTTGTTAAATGCACTGACCATAGCCGCTATTGAAAACGCTTTAATAGCCAAAACACGAACATTAGTCATTGTAGTCCCTTGAATTATCACACTAATACAGTACTCTTTATGTACTGTATACATGGTGAACTTTGGCGCTTAATGGAAGATTGACGTCTCTTAACATAGTATGAATGACATCAATTTGATCTAATTATTGTATAATTTTTTTTTTAAATGATGACTTTTTAAAATACAGAGAATTAGTATTTGTTTTCTTTCGTATGTAAAAACCTGCAGTGCAACAACGTAATTTCCCCATTGCGGGATAAAAAAGTACTGTAGTTGTGACAATTAACAGTGCTTCTGCTGGTTGCAGCCAAGTACTGCACCCCATTTCCCCTTGATTGTTTCAGGACAATCAATTCCATTCTTAACAGTCAATTCACAAATTATTATACACATACCTTTTCAGTTTTATGGAATACGGCATTTAGCCAGAATGAACATGTTATATTTTGTTATTGTTCAACTTTGGCCAATATTTGTACTATGCACAGAAAGTTAAATTTTTTTGGGAGTTAATTCTACTGGTGAAAATTGAAAAAAAAAAAAGAATCTTCGCAGCTTTACTCATTCCCAGAAAAGAGCTTTAAAAAGGGGAAGTAAATAGAAATGCAAAAGTCTCAGTGGGCGGAGGTGTTGTAGTAATTTAAAAAAGTAGTTTAGAAATTTGTGTTTTTTTATTTTATTTATTTATTATTATATTATATTTCTCTGGGGGTTGGGGTGGGCTCATGGGGGCCCGGGTGCTGGTGGGGCGGGGGCAGTCTTCCCGTCCGGTTGCGGGGAGTCTCTGGGTCCCCCCGGGTGGGGCGTCCCGCCTTTCTGCCCGTGTGGGGGGTGGTCTATCTCTGGCTTGGGGTCTGGCCATCCGCTGCTTTTCTTGTGCCCTGTCCTCTGCTGGGTGTGTCTGTCTGCGGCCTGCTGCTGGCTCTTCCGGGCGGCGCGGTGGGCCAGGCCTTGGGGTTCCAGTCGCTGGCCGGCCTGGTTGCGTGGGGCCGGTGGTCCCTGGCTCCCTAGGCACCACACCTGCTGTTTGGGTTGGGCTCTATGGGCGGCTGGCGGCTACACAAATATAGTACATACCTACATAATCCAAGTTCGTCCATCCACACGCACATTCACGGTACGAACATACAAATACTGTACATATACATTCACTGTACAAAAATACATATACTGTACATATACATTTACTGTACAAACATTCATATACTGTACACATTCTGTACATACACAAGTACATATACATACATGCACTCATGCACATAATCCCGTTTCATCAAACGTATATTTACGTTGTTGCCCGTGGGGGCTCTGGGTAACACATGGCATACTGACAAAGCTTAACCCATTGTTACTATAACAATCTACAAGATTAATATAGGTTGCCTCTCTCTCTTCCCCTCCATCTTTCGGTATTCCTTTTTTTATTCTTTTTTTATCTCTTTAGTTATCATTATGTATATGTATTGTTGCATTTGAACAACTGTATTGTTGATAATAGAGGTACTATTGGTATTGCTCATGATCAATTGCACTTTTTCTATAGGTATTTGTATTGCTCCAGTTGTAGTGTAAAAATGCTTATTGTCATTTTTTTCTATATTATTATTGATTTAGCTAACTGCTTCTTTGCTGTCACTTTTTCAATCATATTTGTACATACTGTATGTGCTAGTGTTGTTCTATTTTTGTTGTTGTTTTTGTTGTTATTGCTGTGTTTGCTGTTGTTGTTTTTGTCTCTCTGTCTAATCCCTCTCTTATCCCCACAATTTCCCCCTCTGTCTTCCTTTTTTTCCTCTTTCTTTCCCCTCCTGCACCGGCCCGGCTGCACCAAATGATAATATAAATACATTTAATAAAGTCAAATTCAAATAAGGCAACAAGAGAAGTATCCTAAACTTCTCTTTAGTAAAGTAAATCTGAACAGCCGATATGGGCATCTACATCAACTATATGATTTGCCTGAGAAGCTGTATAGGACAAAAAAAAAAAGAAATTCTTGTAATCGTTTGCTAACCGTCTTTTTCCTTGGAGATAAAAGAGCTAAAGCGGATGCATTGTCAACCACAGCCTAGTACACACACACACACACACACACACACACACACACACACACACACACACACACACACACACACACACACACACACACACGTACGCACACACGTACACACACACGCACACATGCTTGTATTTGTCACCTTCTTGAGACCTCCGAAAAATGCCTACCTCTTTAGGACCACCCATTCCAGATATATAAAGCTTTACCATGAATTGATTAACGTGGACCCCGACTTAAACAAGTTAAAAAACTTATTCGGGTGTTACCATTTAGTGGTCATTTGTACGGAATATGTACTGAACTGTGCAATCTACTAGTAGTGTGAAGTGAAGTGAATTATATTTATATAGCGCTTTTTCTCTAGTGACTCAAAACGCTTTACAAAGTGAAACCCAATATCTAATTTTTTACATATAAACCAGTGTGGGTGGCACTGGGAGCAGATGGGTAAAGTGTGTTGCCCAAGGACACAACGGCAGTGACTAGGATGGCGGTAGCGGGAATCGAACCTGCAACCCTCAAGTTGCTGACACGGCCGCTCTACCAACCAAGCTATACCGTAAAAGTATCAATCAATCAATCAACTTTACAACATTAACAATATATACATACTATGCAAATATAACAAAAACGTAAGCTTTTAGTTAATTATTTTGTTTTTTGCTCGTAATTGTTTTTTAATCTTTATTATTTACTTCAAGTTATTACAGTACGTCTCTATATACAAGGGGGCGCATTTCAATTGCTTACACACACTTGTTATTACAAATGTTGGCCAGAGGGGGAGCACTTTTAAAACCGACACAGTCAATTTTAAAAATCCTTCCTTTTTGGGACCTCCCTCATTTTGACAGATTTCACCACCTCGGGTGCAAATCTCTATTTAATATCTCTATTTTTTGTTTTTGTAATGTGCTTAAGGCCAATGACAAACAAGTCACGGACAACAGATTGACTCTGTACCACACTTTGGGCAACCCAGCTCTAGAAGCTAACTGTTAATGGCCACTATAGTCTTAGTACCGTAGTGTACAGTTTGTATATATATGTATTAGGGGTGTGGGAAAAAATCGATTCGAATACGAATCGCGATTCTCACGTTGTGCGATTCAAAATCGATTCTCTTTTTTTTTAAATCGATTTTTTTTAAATTATTATTATTTTTTTTTAATCAATCCAACAAACCAATACGCAGCAATACCATAACGATGCCATCCAATTCCAAAACCAAACCTGACCCTGCAACACTCAGAACTGCAATAAACGGAGCAATTGAGGAGACACAAACGCGACACAGAACAAACCAAAAGTAGTGAATCAAAAATGAATACTATTAACAACAGTATCAATATTAGTTATAATTTCAGCATAGCAGTGATTAAAAATCCCTCATTGACATTATCATTAGACATTTATAAAAAATTTAAAAAAAGAACAACAGTGTCACAGTGGCTTACACTTGCATCACATCTCATAAGCTTGACAACACACTGTGTCCAATATTTTTGAAAAGATAAAATACCGGTAGGTCATATTTTTGGTTCGTTCAATAGTTAAAACAAATTTACATTATTGCAATCAGTTGATAAAACATTGTCCTTTACAATTATAAAAGCTTTTAAAAAAAAATCTACTACTTTGCTAGCATGTCAGCAGACTTGGGTAGATCCTGCTGAAATCCTATGTATTGAATGAATACAGAATCGTTTCGAATCGGAAAAATATAGTTTTTGATTCGAGAATCGCGTTGAATCGAAAAAAATCTATATATTATCGTATCGCGACCCCAAGAATCGATATTCAATCGAATCGTGGTGCACCCAAAGATTCGCAGCCCTAATGTGTATTTATAAAATATGCACCAATAAAGTATTTGATTTTTTCGTCATAAATGTATTTTTTCTTTCCAGTATGTAAGAAAAAATATATGTACTGCATGTAATTGTATATTTGTTCAACTTTGATATTATCTAATTTTATCCAATATTGAATTATCATTTTTGTTCAAATAGAAATAAATACTTAAATGTCTGTTTTAATGTATGATTTTTAAACAAGTTATCCATCAAATTGTCCACTGTAAAAAACAACAACCAATTTAACGTTGTAAAAACCATTTTGGCGGCCGAGCTGCTTTTGTTTTTTTGTACAGTGTACGTAAACAAAAATAAATTTTTTGTGTAAAATATCATAAGACGCATCTCTATACATTTACATTTATAAATTATTCAGTTACAAGTGGCCCTGTGACATTGCACATAACTGTGTTGCGTTCAAGGCATTTTGATAAAAGTTCGAAACAGAGGCCTCACTAGTTTTGAAAGACAGGGAAAACCTAAGCCCCGGTCGATGCACCAAATATAAGAAATATAATGAGGATATGTTATTATAATAATTGATAATCCTACATGAAACAGTTAATCAGAACATTTTTCTCACATAAAATCTTGGAGACGTTACAAGCAGCACACAAAAACATTATTAAGGTTTTGACATGTCGGAAAAAGCTATATTTTAACATCATTACAGTTGCTCCTCGCCACATTACGCTTCAAATATTGCGGCTTCACCACATCACAGATTTTTGGGGGATATCATATTTTTTAAGCATATTCTAAATTTTTGGGTCCGGAATTAAGTATTATCAAGCATAAAATGGCTAAATAAAAAATAAAAAATATCAATACTACGGCAGTATTGGTCACTAGATTGGACCAAACCAATCACAGTGCGCTATTTAGTATCATGGCCACTGATTGGCTCAGCCTCAGAAAGCTTTACTGTGTTGGATTACCACAGTGTAAAGGTGATTTAAGGGTGACTAAGGCACTCCTATTATGTTGAAATATATATTTAGAAGGTAGTAAACAGCCTATTAAATGTTCTAGCTAAGAAAATATTTGATATATAATTAATGATTCCAACTTTGCGAAAATTAATTCATCACAGTCTTGTCTGGAACCGTCTCATCACAAAGCACTAATTGCATCAATTTAATCTAATAATTGTATCAATTTATTTTTAAAATTATGACTTTTTTGAAATAAAGGGAAATTGTATTTGTTGAATGGGCTGGGAAAATTACAATTCACAACATTGATATACCTGACAATTGTCAGGAAGAGCATTTTTTGCACCATTCTAAAGAATGGTTGTAACTTAGTATTATATTCTGATCAATTATTTAGAACATTGAATACACATGTCATCAGAGTTGTTGCTAGGCAGAATGTGCAGAGTAAATAATGCCACATAATAGAAAAAAAAATGAGAACATCTCAACTCTAATTGCATTAGTGAAAAACAAAAAACAAATAGCATAATATACAATCAGTCAATTTTTACACAATAATTTAGCATGCTAATGTGTTTTGCTAGATTTTAGCTAATTTAGTAAGTTTGAACCTAAAAATCATACATTTTTAGACTTGGCGCCATCTTGAAAGTATGCAAACATTGTTTATGTTAGCATGCTAATGTTAGCATGCTAACATTTTATGCTAGCTTTTTAGCTAACTGTGTATAATAAAACAAACTTTTTTTTTTTCCATGCCTGGCGCCATCTTGGAGGTATGCTAACGCCTCTTATATTAGCATTCTTACGTTAGCATGCTAACAATTTTATGCTAGCTTTCTAGGTATTTTTGTATGTTTAAATCTAAAAATCATGGATTTTGGCACTTGCCGTCATCTTAGAAGTATGCCCGCTTCGACAGAATCCAGACCAGAGGTTTAGTGCACAGCTAGCAGGCCTATCCAAATGTTGTAGTTAAATGTATTGTTACTTACTGTACTCTGTTGTTATACAGCATATTGCCACCTACTGTAAAAGAGTGTGCAACACAGTCTATGGAACCCCTTAAGAAACAAATCAGTTCAAATTTACAGTAATTTGTTTTGATATTACGTAAGGCTACGATTACAGTATTTTACTTCGAAATAACAGTTAATTGCAGTGAAATAAAAGGGGAATCATCATTTTTACAGTCATTTGTTGTAATGTTACAGTACATTTTGATTATAATATTTTACTGTGGAATAACAGTTAATTACTGTGAAATACAATGGGAATTGTAATTTGTATCGTAATTTGATGTTACAGATAGATTTGAATATAATATTTTTCTGTGACTTAACAGTTAATTGTGGTAATATATAAGGGTATTGTAATTTTTACGGTCGTTTATGGCAACATTACAGTGAAGTTTAAATGCAGTATTTAACTGTGAATTAACAGTAACACACATAAGGGTAATGCAATTGTGTACAATTGTTTGGTTTAACGTTATACTCTATTTTGATTAGAGTATTTCAATAAGAAATATGAGTTAATTGCTGTAAAATATAAGGGGAATCGTAATATACAATCAGTACATTTTTACACAATAATTTAGCCATCTAATCATTGCTTTGTATTAAATATAAACTATAGAGGTAAACATAAAATCTACAACATAAACTGATTGGTGTATGAAATATTTTGGACAAAGAACTTAAAAATATTTGATTTATATTAATGAGGTGACGACTTGTCCAGGGTGTACACCGCCTTCTGCCCGAATACAGCTGAGATAGGTTCCAGGCCCTCTGCGATCCCAAAAGCACAGCAAAAACTGAAATCTAAGAAATATTAAATATCTCAAATAAGGGTGATATTTGCTTTTTTTCTGTCTGATAAGATAGTTGTTCTCACTAAGCAGATTATATGTTAAGAGTGTTTTACTTGTTTTAAGGGTTTTGGTCCTAAATTATCTCAGTAAACTATTACAGCTTGTTGCTGAGATTTTGACCTATATTGAGTAAAACATGCTTGAAACTAGAATATCAACTGTTGCAAAGCTGTGTCATTAACACTCACAAGTATAAAACTAATTGTTTAAAGTAATAATTTCTTATTTCAAGCATGAAAAAAATATGTCAAGATAATGGCACTAGCATTTACTTAATTTAAGAATATTTTTAAAATATTGAGCAAAAAGGTCTCATTTTTTTTCTACCAAGAAAAGTGCACTTGTTATTAGTGAGAATATACTTATTTTGAGATATTTTTGGGTTCACTGAGGTTAGCTAATTTTACTTGTTTTGGAAAGTCTTGACAAGTCAAATTTTGCTTAGTTCAAATAAAATAACCCTCATTTTTGTAATTTTTTTGTTGGTGTTTTTGAACACTGACTTTTTGCAGTGAGGACAAAGCGGTAGAAAATGGATGGGATGGATGAATTCCAACTTCGCGAAAATTCATTTATCACAGTCTTGTCTGGAACCAATTAACAGCGATAAACGAGACTGTAAGGATGACTGTAAGTCAAGAAATTTGTTTTTTGGGCATGTAAACATAGTGAGTGTATTTATGTGGGGTAGTGATGGGGGCCCTTGGGGAATGTTATAATAATGATAATATATTAGTAATATTAAAGACCAAAATGGGGCACCAAACAAATTTCGTCCCTGCACACACACACACGCACACACACACGCACACATGCATCAATTATCGGGGCGTTGATTTAGTAATTGAACCAACAGGCCTCTCACACCCAGTTGCAACTCAACTCACACAATGGCAATGCTCTCTGGGGAGGGAGCGCATATTTCACGACCATGTAGACCTATTTGCCTGAAGTGACAAATATTTATTTGAACGCTTTAGGCTACCGAGAGCTGTCCCCCCTTTCTTAAACTTACATTTTGACATTATGTATTTCCCATGCAGGGTAATATAAATTTCTCTTCTGTAATCTGTTTGTGTTTTCTCCGGGAGTTTGATGTTCGGCTTTTACGCAGGAATTGTACGCTTAAAGCCCCCAGTAGCCTCACCGCTTTCTTATTCTTCTTCTTGGTGCCACGGGGCTTCTTGGCCTTGTCGAAGACGGCGTAAAGGGCGAAGCACAGGCGGCTCATGCGCGGCAGGTCCGCCACGTTTATGTCGAACTCCAGCTTTTGGTGCCAGAGGGGCTCAGAGGACACCGCCACCTCCGAGCTGGTGACCACCTTGCAGAGCAGCTCGCTGCCGTGGAAGAGGCCAGCCTGCACTACCAGCTGCGGGACACACATGAGAAAGGGAGAGTAGAACATTTACAGGCTTGACGAGATGATTAAGAGCTTCCTGTGTCACCCAGGCGATGAGTCAAAGGGTGCACACGTTGCATTTCCCTTCAGTCTGCCAGAAACAATCGTCAAAATCCAATATTCATGTCCTGCCCTTTGCCAAATCAAGATAGCCCACGTCTGCCCTGACTAAGTAGGCCCCTTTTCTCCCCCGGGGACGTGTTTTCATGCATCCGCCTGCCAACCACTGACATGACGGATCTCTCATTATGTGACAAATTTGTCATGAGTCATACATACAATGTAGACAGTTTCATTGTGAGTTCACAGCAAATTACTGGATAATAACTAGGGGTGTCAAAAGAACGTTGATTTTCGAATGAATCGAGATTCTTATTTGCATTTATTCTAAATAAATAAAAAAATCTGTTAATTAGTTGCTTATTAACATGCAAATTAGTAACATTTCGGTTCTTAATTAGTCATTATTAAGTATTTATTATTGCCTTATTCTGCATGGCCTCATTATGCAACAACCTAACCCTAACCCTACCGCCAACCCTAACCCTAACCCTAACCCTAACAAAATAACTATAAATTAAATCATTGTGACGTGCAATATGTTCCCCTAGTGTCCAAATAACTCCCAATTAAGTCATTGTTACTTAGAATATGTTCCCCATACTAAAGTGTTACCAAAAATCCATAAAAAAAAATAAAAAAATCTATCTTGTGTAGCCACTCAAGCATATAACACAAACATGACACAAAACAATCCAAAAGCAGTCAAACAAAAATTAATAATATCAACAACTGTATCAATATTAATAAGTATTCCAACATAGTGTCATGATGTCTGGTCGTCGATTGGTACCGGGCCGAAGAAGAATTAAAAAAAAAATATATATATATATTTTTTAATTTTTAACATTTTTTATTTTTTATTTTTTTTAATCAATATAAAAAACACAAGATACACTTACAATTAGTGCACCAACCCAAAAAACCACCCTTTTTCTTGACAACCCCCCCCACCTCCGGGCCGCGGGACAGATTATCAAGCGTTGACCGGTCCGCAGCTACAAAAAGGTTGGGGACCACTGGTCTATATCATGTTTTAGTTATGTTCTGTTAGTTTTGGACTCTTTTAGCTCCTGTTTGACACGTCCTGAGTTTGGTTTGGTTGCTATGGCAGCTTATTGTCTTCACCTGCCTGTGGTGTTCGGGACGATCACCTGTGTCTAATCAGAGGCACAATTTAAGCCTGCTTTTGCCAGTCAGTTGGCCTGGCGTCATTGTTCGATTCATGCCGTGTCCACGTAAGTTTTGTTACCTTGCAAAGTAAGTCTTGTTTGTTCATGCAACAGTTAGTACGTTTTTTTCATCCATAATTTATGCTCAGTGTTAGTTTAGGATCCAGTGCGATCGGCACTTTTTTCCTTTTACTTGATTTCTGTTTTTTGGTACTTTGCGTTATTTTTTTTAATAAATAATGTTTTTACCTGAACGCTTTGTCCGTAATGGTCCGTCTGCATCCCTGGGAGAACGAGCCCGCATAACGATAAGACCCAAAAGTGATACATAGCAGTGATTAGTAATGCCTCATTTACATTATCATCACAGCCATTTATAAAAAAAAAACCTCTTAAGTCGTTGTTACTTAGAATATGTTCCCCATACTAAAGAGTTACCAAAAATACATTAACAATTTTTTATTTAATTTTTTTAAATCGGTCTTGTTCAGCCACTCAAGCAAATCATGTGGTTGGTGATGGAGATGCCAATATTTTCTGTACAGATTGACTTAAGAAAAGAGAAAGGAGGAACACTTTACTCGCCGTATTCGTTTTCGACTTTGTTAAGTGTTTAATTTTTAAACAAAACTAATTTTTAAATTAATGTAAAAATGTATTAGAGTTGTTCATCTACCGTATTTTCTGGACCATAGGGCGCACCTATTCAGGTCTTTTTTCATACAAAAGGCACACCGGATTATAAGGCGCATTAAAGGGGTCAATTATATGATTTTTTTTCTCAATGTAAACCACTTCCTTTTGGTCTAAATCAGTGTTTTTCAACCTTTTTTGAGACAAGGCACATTTTTTGCTTTGAAAAAATGCAGAGACACACCACCAGCAGAAATCATTAAAAAATGAAACTCAGTTGATAGTAAAAAGTTGTCGCAATTGTTGGATATGACTTTAAAGCATAACCAAGCATGCATCAATATAGCTCTTGTCTCAAAGTAGGTGTACTGTCACCACCTGTCACATCACGCCCTGACTTATTTTGACTTTTTTGCTGTTTTCCTGTGTGTAGTGTTTTAGTTCTTGTCTTGCGCTCCTATTTCGGTGGCTTATTCTCTTTTTTTGGTATTTTCCTGAAGCAGTTTCATGTCTTCCTTTGAGCGATATTTCCCGCATCTACTTTGTTTTTATCCTTCTTCGTGGGGACATTGTCGATTGACATTTCATGTTCAAATGTACATTGTGGACACCGTGTTTGCTCCACAGTAAGTCTTTGCAGTCGTCCAGCATTCTGTTTTTGTTTACTTTGTAGCCAGTTCAGTTTTAGTTTCGTTCTACATAGCCTTCCTTAAGCTTCAATGCCTTTTCTTAGGGGCACTCGCCTTTTGTTTATTTTTTGTTTAAGCATTAAATACATTTTTACCATCACGTTGCCTCCCGCTGCTTCCGACATCTCAAAGCAATTAGTTACCGTCTGCCACCTACCTATATGGAAGAGTATTACACGGCTACTCTGCCGAGCTCTAGACACAACCGACACTCAACAACAATACATCATTTGCTGACTATAATTAGTGGTTTTGAAAACATTTTTTTTTTACCCCAAATAGGTGAAATCAGATCATCTCCCAAGGCACACCAGACTGTATTTCATGGCACATTTGTGTGATGCGGCACAGTGGTTGAAAAACACTGCTCTACATAACATGTAATGGTGGTTCTTTGGTGAAAATGTTGCATAGATTTTGTTTTACAGATCATTTTGAAGCCGCTTTCTGACAGTCGCTTCAGGGTGCGCTGTCTTGTGGGCGGTCTTATTTACATGGCTCACCTTCTACAGCGTCTTCTCCCCGTCAACTTTGTTGTAACAGTGTAGCGTGCAAGGACGGGAGTTTTAATGACATTCAGACTTCACTTAAATCAATAACAGAGCAGCATCTCCTTATCCATGGCTCACTAGTGCAACAACGCCGGAAATGTGTCCAATGAAAAAACGTCGGACCGGAACGCTCTAATGACTTATGTTCCGTGGGTGAATTATGTAAATCCATAGCGAGATATAAGTTACTTCTTACGCTACTTTATATAAGAAATGGCAACAGCGGAGGATGAATGTCCTATACCAAGACGATATTGAAAAAGAAGAAGATCATTGACTACGTCTGTGGTTCTCAACCTTTTTTCAGTGACGTACCCCCTGTGAACATTTTTTTAATTCAAGTACCCCCTAATCAGAGCAAAGCATTTTTGGTTGAATAAAAGAGATAAAGAAGTAAAATACAGCACTATGTCATCAATTTCTGATGTATTAAATTGTGTAACAGTGAAAAATAGTGCTCATTTGTAGTGGTCCTTCTTGAACTATTTGGAAAAAAAGATATAAAAATAACTAATAACTTGTTGAAAAATAAACAAGTGATTCAATTATAAATAAAGATTTCTACACATAGAAGTAATCATCAACTTAAAGTTCTTCTTTATAATCTTCATTATTAACTGAACAAATTGCAAAAGATTCAGCAACACAGATGTCCAAAATACTGTGTAATTATGCGATTAAATCGGACGACTTTAAGCCGTGAGTGGTGCTGTGATAAAATGTCCGCTTCAACCAATAACGTCACAAACACGCGTCATAATAAGCGTCATCATTTCGCAACGTTTTCGACAGGAAACGTCGCGGGAAATTTCTAATTGCAATTTAGTAAACTAAACCGGCCGTATTGGCATGTGTTGCAATGTTAATATTTCATCATTGATATATAAACTATCAGACTGCGTGGTCGGTAGTGGTGGGTTTCAGTAGACCTTTGATTCTAAACATTACTTCACAAAAAAATAAATCTTTAACATCAATATTTATGGAACACGTCCACAAAAAATTTAGCTGTCAACACTGAATATTGCATTGTTGCATTTCTTTTCACATGTTATGAACTTACATTCATATTTTGTTGAAGTATTATTCAGTAAATATAATTTAAAAGGATTTTTGAATTGTTGCTATTTTTAGAATATTTAAAAAAAAAATCCCACGTACCCCTTGGCATACCTTCAAGTACACCCAGGGGTACGCGTACCCCCATTTGAGAACCACTGGACTACGTCATCGGTACGGACTACAGCGGCGGACATGCACAAATTTTCAGGGTTCATGTAGATCTCAAATACACATCAGCAGCTACCAGAAGGTTAGAAAAGTTGGTTTTGCATAATAATATGAAACAAAACGCCAGATAATGTCTGCTGATGGGTGCCATTTAGCGGTCCTTATCCACACAACATAGTAATACTTGTATCTCTGACTACGGTAGCTGCAATGGGCTGACAATCCATTAAGCGGTGCGGCTTCAAAGTCATACTAAAACATTTAGACAGATTTTTGAGTGCCGTGTGTAATGTTATTTAGTTTCATTGGAACATTTAAAAATGTTGGTTTTGTTTACTGGTGTCATATTGCAGTCTACACGTATCTCTTATGTGGGCTTTTCTAAGGAAAACGCAGAGAACAGCCATCTTGGAAGTATGATTAACGTGGACCCCGACTTAAAAAAGTTGAAAAACTTATCTGGGTGTTACCATTTAGTGGTCAATTGTACGGAATATGTACTGTACTGTGCACAAAGACAAGTTTCAATCAATCACTCAATCAATCAATCAATCAATCAATCAACGTCTCTTATAGCAGCATGAAAACATTAGCATGCTAACGTTTATTTGTTCGCCTTTTAGCAAATTTTGTTTGTTTACACCTAAAAAAAGATAGTGCATTTTGATACAAGGCACCATCTTATAAGTATTTTAACTTGTCCTACAGAATGTCCTTATGCTAATGTTAGCATGCTAACATTTTATGTTAGCTTTTAACCAATTTTGTTGGTTTAAACCAAACAATCATGGATTTAATACTTACCATAATATTAGAAGAATGCTAACGTCTGTCATATTAGCATGATAATGTTTTTTGCTAGCATTTAGCTAATTTAGTATGTTTGAACGTAAAAATCATACATTTTTATACTTGACGCCATCTTAGAAGTATGCTTACAACTTTTATGTTAGCATGCTAATGTTATAATCTTAGCATGCTAACATTTTATGCTCCTAGTCGCTCAGGCAAATCATATTGTCTAAAAATGCATTTTCCCATCGATAACGTGACACCATTGGGATCACTTCGTAGTATATATATATATTATATATATATACATATATCTATCTAGCTATCTCTATCTATGTATGTATATATATATGTATATACATATATATATATATATATATATATATCAATCAATGTTTATTTATTTATTTATATATATATATATATGTGGATATATATATACATACATAGATAGAGATGGATATATATATATATATATATATATATATATATACATATATCTATCTATCTATCTATCTATCTCTATCTATGTATGTATATATATGTATATACATATATATATATATATATATCTGGATATATATATACATATATATACATACATAGATAGATAGATAGATAGATAGATAGATAGATAGATAGATAGATAGATAGATAGATAGATAGATATATATATATATATATATATATATATATATATATATATATATATATATATATATATATATATATATATATATATATATATATATATATATATACATACATACATACACATACAGTATATGCAGCCTGACCCCCGCCCAAATTGTTTTAACCCAATGCTGCCCCCGAGTCAAAATGTTTGGGAAACCCAAAAAATTAGCATGCGAATGTTTCTGCTAGCTTTTAGATAAGTTAGTATGTATGAACCTAAAAATCATACATTTTTTGTACTTTGCGCCATTTTGAAGTATGTGAACGTCTCTTATAGTAGCATGATAACATTAGCATGATAACATTAGCATGCTAACGTTTTTTTGATCGATTTTTAGCTAATTTTCTTTGTTTACACCTAAAAATAGTTAGCACATTTTACTACTTGGCACCACCTTAGAAGTATTTTAACTTGTCCTATGTCCTCATGCTAATGTTAGCATGCTAACATTTATGTTAGCTTTTAACTAATTTTGATGGTTTAAACCAAAAAAAAAAACAATTTTAATACTTGCCGTAATCTTAGAAGTATAGTGTCCGCCCTGAGATCGGTAAGTCGTGAGTTCAAATCCCGGCCGAGTCATACCAAAGACTATAAAAATGGGACCCATTACATCCCTGCTTGGCACTCAGCATTAAGGGTTGGAATTGGTGGTTAAATCACCATAAATGATTCCCGGGCGCGGCACCGCTGCTGCCCACTGCTCCCCTCACCTCCCAGGGGGTGATCAAGGGTGATGGGTCAAATGCAGAGAATAATTTTGCCACATCTAGTATGTGTGTGACAATCATTGGTACTTTAACTTTAACTTTAAGTAAAGTGCCGGAATGAACTATATACAAATGTGGAAACAGTCCAAAAAAAACTAAGAACAAAACATGTTTTCTCAGAATCGAGGTCCCAGAATGAGACGTCTAAAAAAAATACAGATATAGGCCCTACCCGTTTCCTGTTTTGAAACTTTAACCAACCGCTATGATGAATTATGGGAAGCGTGTGGTCTGAACCGCGTCACTCCCCTCCCCCCAAACGTCGCACGCCCTCTGTTACTCTTGTAATTTCACTGTTTGTCTACAAAGGTTTGTGTTGCAGAACCGCGCGCACACGCGCACACACTTAAACACACACCTTCATGCCTTCGTCTGCATTGACCCGGCTGCCTTGCAGCAGGTGGATGTAGAAGGGCTCGTTGATGGACCACAGAGAGGAGGTGTTCTGCTGCAGGAGGAGACAGGAAATGAGTCTGTGGCGCACAATAATAGTGAATCGCAATAGTGAGGGTCAAAATTAAATACATAAATACATATGTCAATAATGACATACATGTGTCAATAGTTAATTATTGCAATTACATACTATTTAATAAATGATTTAACCATTTAATAATTGAATTCATTGTTCCTTTAATTTAATTAATCATTTGATACCTGCTTAATACCAATTCATGATATTTGCACTTTGGACTTCTGTACAATATAATTGGTAAATCTGATTAACTTGATGTGGTTGTAGCGAGGTTTAAAAAACAAACCAAAAAAAACAGCCTACCATGTTTTTGGACTGGAATTCTTAATCATGTGAAATAAATAAATGATAAATGGGTTGTACTTGTATAGCGCTTTTCTACCTTCAAGGTACGCAAAGCGCTATGACACTATTTCCACATTCACACACATGATTGAGGGAGGGAGCTGCCATGCAAGGCCCTAACCAGCACCCATCACTAGCAAGGGTGAAGTGTCTTGTTCAGGACACAACGGACGTGACGAGGTTGGTACTAGGTGGAGTTTGAACCAGGGACCCTCGGGTTGTGCACAGCCACTCTACCACTGCGCCACGCCGTTCCCTACTATAATATTGTGCTGTCCCCCTCCCCTCATTTTCTTTCTTTCCTCATAATTCAGTTATTTTGTTTAATCATTTAATTGTTTTTCATTATTTAATAGTTATTTCACACTATTTTATTCATTTCATGATTTCAAGATTTATATTTGTCACTTGTTAATCACTGTCAATTGGTTCCAAACATGATCGCGATATATTAATTTTGGTGAATAAGGGTGATTGATTATGAATCAAACATGTTCATAGCTCCAGCATAAAAAACTGTTTACGACCTTCTAAATTTGTATTTTTATCTTATTTTATTTTATTTTATTTTATTTTATTTCCATCCATCTTCTTCCACTTATCCAAGGTCAGGTCGCGGGGGCAGCAGCCTAAGCAGGGAAGCCAAGACTTTCCTCTCCCTAGCCATTTCGTCCAGCTCCTCCCGGGGCATCCCGAGGCATTTCCAGGCCAGTCGGGAGACATAGTCTTCCCAACGTGTCCTGGGTCTTCCCCGTAGCCTCCTACAGGTCGGACGTGCCCTAAAGACCTCCCTAGGGAGGCGTTCGGGTGAACATCCCAGAGGTGAACAAACTATTTGGTAACAGGTGCATGCCATGATTGGGTATAACGGCAACTTCCATATAATGCTCAGTCATTCATAAACAAGAATGAGGTGAGGGTATTTAACGTTCGAACTGGAAACCGTTGTTATTTTTTGCAAATATTAGCTCATTTGGAATTCAATGCCTGCAACATGTTTCAAAAAAGCCAGCACAAGAGGCAAAAAAGACTGAGAAAGTTGATGAACGCTCATCAAACACTTGTGTGGAACATCCCACAGGTGAACAAACTATTTGGTAACAGGTGCATGCCATGATTGGGTATAACAGCAACTTCCATATAATGCTCAGTCATTCACAAACAAGAATGAGGTGAGGGTCACCACTTTGTGAACAAATGCGTGAGGAAATTGTCCAACAGTTTAAGAACAACATTTCTCAATGAGCTATTGCAAGAAATTTAGGGATTTCACCATCTACGGTCTGGAGAAATCACTGCATGTAAGCGATGATATTACAGACTTTGGATCCCTCAGGCCGTACTGCATCAAAAAACGACATCAACATGTAAAGGATATCACCACATGAGCTTAGGAACACTTCAGAAAACCACTGTCAGTAACAACAGTCCTTCGCTACATCTGTAAGTGCAAGTTAAAACTCTACGATGCAAAGGCAAAGCCATTTATCAACAACACCCAGAAACGCTGGAAGCTTCACTAAGATGGACTGAGGCAAAGTGGGAAAGTGTTCTGTGGTCTGACAAGTGCACATTTCAAATTCTAAGTTCGTGATCGTATGCAAAAAACAAAATAAGTTTCTCAGTTCTAACATTAAATATCTTGTCTTTGCAGTCTATTCAATTGAATATAAGTCATACTTGCCAAACCTCCCAGGTTTTCCCGGGAGACTCCCGAAATTCAGCGCCTCTCCCGAAAACCTACCGGGACAAATTTTCTCCTGAAATTCAGGCGGAGCTGGAGGCCACGCCCCCTCCAGCTCCATGCGGACCCGAGTGAAGTGTCGACAGCCTGTTTTCACATCCACTTTCCCACAATATAAACAGAGTGCCTACCCAATGACGTTATAATTGTAGAATGATCGAGGGCGAGTTCTTGGTTTCTTATGTGGGTTTATTGTTAGGCAATCTCATTAATGTCCTCCCAGCACAGCAACAACACACAACAACAGCAGTCACAATTTCGTCTACCGTAAAGCAGTTCGTCTGCCGTAAACAGCAATATTGTGACACTCTTAAACAGGACAATATTGCCATCTACTGTGCATGCATATGTGAAAATAACATCTACAGCTTTTAGAGCAGTGGTTCTCAACCTTTTTTCAGTGATGTACCCCCTGTGAACATTTCTTTAATTCAAGTACCCCCTAATCAGAGCAAAACATTTTTGGTTTAAAAAAAAAAAGATAAAGAAGTAAAATGCAGCACTATATCATCAGTTTCTGATTTATTAAATTGTATAACAGTACAAAATATTGCTCATTTGTAGTGGTCTTTTTTGAACTATTTGGAAAAAAAGATATAAAAATAACTAAAAACTTGTTGAAAAATGAATAAAGATTATAAATAAATTATAAATAAAAATTTCTACACATACTGCGATGAGATGGTGGCTTGTCCAGGGTGTACACCGCCTTCCGCCCGATTGTAGCTGAGAAAAGGCACCAGCGCCCCCCGCGACCCCAAAGGGAATAAGTGGTAGGAAATGGATGGATGGATAGCTGTAAATATACTCCTCCCCTCTTAACCACACCCCCAACCACGTCCCGCCCCCCCCAACCACGCCCCTTGCCCAACCCCTGACCACGCCCCCCACCTCCCGAAATCGGAGGTCTCAAGGTTGGCAAGTATGATATAAGTTAAAAAGGATTTGCAAATCATTGTATTCATTTTTTATTTACGAATTACACAAAGTGTAAACATCTTTATTTGTTTTGGGTTTTGTATGTAATTCCAATTATAATTCAGTAATGGCACATCTAAGTAAGCATTTAGAGATGTATTTATTCATTTATTTTTACCCTTTCGATCCTCCATTTCTATCTTGCTACTGTATACTGATAAACTGAAACTATAACAAGTCAGATAGGGTTGTTATCATGATAATTACATATTAAATATAATCTGATACCACTGCCAAATCGGTGCTTTTGAAACATTGCCAGTGCCTGAAGCGGTACTTTGGACAATTGTGTTAAAAAGAGAATGCATTTTTATACGTAATTTTGTGAGATGTAAGTTTAACAGAAGGGTAATTCAAATACAGAGGTACCTCAATTTAGGAGTGACCCAACTTAAGAGTGTTTTGAGATAAAAGCTGTCTCTTTGTTAGGATTTTTCTAGCACGCATACCTGCTATTAGTTGCCGTAGCAAATGTCACAGTGAACCCTGTTTTCCAACCTTGGGAGCGAAGTAAGTGAAAGTATAGGGAAATGTTGATTTTAGATATAAGTGTTTGGAGTTAAGAGCTTTGTGACAGAACCAATTAAGCTTGTAAGTTGCAGTACTATTGGGCCATAATAATGGGAATAAAATGATAAACTAATACCAATTTGCCCATATAAAATACAATTCGCAACAAATCATAATACAGCAAAACCAGCAGCACTGCAAAACAATGAAAATAGACAAAAAAAACTATTTTATTTTAAGTGCATACAGGCCACATAGTTCAAGCAGAAATGGATAAATGATACAAAACACAACAATGTTACATGTATAAGTTGTAGGCACCGTAAAGTTAGTGTAATGACATGCCTGTGCTGTAATGTTGATATTCATTAATCACATATTCCGGAATGCACCTGGCTGTGAGTGTGATTGGTTGATAAGGAGGAAGTATTGCCAGTCTGGAGAGTGACATAGACACTTGGTGTTTATACTCTCTTGTTTTCATATGATTTGGTATTAAAAACATCGTTAATTTTGTCTTTGTTTTTGCTCGCAGTCTTTATTTGAAATGCTTTGTGGTGCTTTTTAGAAGGATCATAGCCAGGGAATCCTCTAATCAAGGGGTCTCCATACTTTTTGACCCAGGATATATTAATATTAATATATATATATATATATATATATATATATATATATTATATATATATATACATATACATATATATATGTATGTACATATACATATATTTATATAAATACATATGTGTGTATATATATACTGTATATACTGTGTATATATATATATATATATATATATATATATATATATATATATATATTTGTATATGTATCCATTCATTTCCACCGCTTATTCCCTTTGGGGTCACGGGGGGCGCTGGTGCCTATCTCAGCTACAATCGGGCGGAAGGCGTGGTACACCCTGGACAAGTCGCTACATCATCGCAGTATGTGTATATATATATATATATATATATATATATATATATACATACACATATATATATATATATATATATATATATATACATATCTATATATATATATATAAATATTTGTATATACGTATGTATGTATATATATACTGTAAATATACATATATATAGAAATATATATATATATATATATATATATATATATATACATTTATATATATATATACATATCTATGTATATATATATATTTAAATATTTGTATATACGTATGTATGTATATATATACTGTAAATATACATATATATATAGAAATATATATTTATGTATATATATATGTATAGAAATATATATATATATATATATATATAAATTTATATATACGCATGTATGTATATATATACTGTAAATATACATATATATAGAAATATATATTTATATATATATATATATATATATTTATATATACGCATGTATGTATATGTATATAGATATTTATATATACGTATGTATATATACTGTATATACACATACAAACCTATATGAAAAATAATATTAACGAAAAATTTATATACAGTATATATATAAATTTTTTGTTAATATTATTTTTCATATAGGTTTGTATGTGTATATACAGTATATATACATACGTATATATAAATATCTATATACATATACATACATGCGTATATATAAATATATATATATATATATATATATAGAAATATATATTTATATATATATATATATATATATATATTTATATATACGCATGTATGTATATGTATATAGATATTTATATATACGTATGTATATATACTGTATATACACATACAAACCTATATGAAAAATAATATTAACAAAAAATTTATATACAGTATATATATATGTATATACATATATATGTATATATGCATACATAAAAATGTATATTTATACATGTTAGGTGAATACGCTGTCAGACAGTCGAGGGTTATTTATTTCAAATTGCAAAATAACCTTATATGAGGCCATTACACATTTTACTGTGGAACTCTGGAGTCACGACAGTGTGACATGTTGTGCTGTCCCCCCTTCTTCTGCCAGTGTGTTCAGATTTCAGTGAACAATATTGTTGGTCTATGAAAAGTATTCCACATGACTTTGATGAAATTATCTGTTTGAGAGTGTGAGTTTTAGGCAAAATGCTTCCGTAGCTGGTCAGCCTACAGTGCAGGTCAGCAGGCTAGCTTAATAATAGTATCAAGTCAGCATATAGCACATAATTTCTTCAGTTCAAAAAGACTGCGATGTTAACTTTTGTTAGCCTGTCAACAGCAAACTCCGTTGTATCTTAGCATCCAGCTAGAAGGATAATATTAACTTATTTTGCTTTGTGGTTTTAGTTGCTTATTTCAGTTCATACTAGGTTGTATTTACATACTCATTAAAAAGACTTTGCAAAAGTTTAAAAAGACTGCAATACTAATTTCCGTTAGCCTGTCAATGACAAACTCCATTTATGTTAGCATCCAGCTAGCAGGATAAGCGTTAACTCTTTTGCTGTATGATTTCAGTTGCTTATTTCAGTTCATACTAGCCTATATTTATTATTTACTATGATTCTTACATGTTTTTTTTTGGTATTTCATGCATTTATCAATATACCTTTTATGTGCTTCGTTTTACAGTATTTTAATTTGGAGGGAATCAATTAACGATCTTAATTTGTAAGTTTTTAAATTTCTAAATTAAAGGACTGTTTACCTTTCTGCCAAACTAAACACCAACATTTAGGGAGGGTAGAACAAATATTAATAAAAGGGACATTGTTCGTTTTTCCGTCTCTTTGGAAAATGTTCGGACGTCTCTGGTCTAAATGTTATTTTATAGAAAATACAGAGCTGTGTTTTATCAGGCGTAGCGTACAGTGGTGCATTGATGCAGCACCATAATCTGGGTTTGATTAGTCAAAAATACACATTTTTATGGTCGTTATTTGTTACTGGCAGTTTGCTTTGGAATGTAACCGTTGTAAATAACGCTGAATACTCAAGTAAT